>NC_044502.1:17607521-17630021 GCF_902362185.1 Chanos chanos
CTGTCTGTCTCTCTCTCTCTCTCATTGTCTGGTAATGATGTCATATATGGCCCTGCCCCCTTCACCTTGCTGTTGGCCTGAGGCTGGTTGTCTGAGCACGCTCAGTGGGGACCAGTCACAAAAGGAGGAAAGTGGTTGCTAAGGTGAAATAACTGCTTAGCAACCATCAGCAGGAGAGCATGATGCTGCTCTGCTGACTAAAGAGTCTGGAGTGAAATAAACATGTTGATGTCATTTCCGTGGCAACCTTCCTAGCAACTGCAGGAGCCAGAGAGCCTCCTGAGACAATACTGGTGATCTTTGCTTTATTTTGTTTGAACTGGTATATGGGTGACACAAACACACACACAAACACACACTTTACATATACATTTGTACTCAATGAGCACATATGTATATGTGAAGTGTGTGTTTGTGTGGATCTGTGTACAAAGCACATGTACAAAGTAAACTCCCCCACAGAAATTCTCTCTCTGGCGCTCTCTCCCTCTCTTTCTCCAACACACACACACACACACACACACTGAAGTTCATGTATGATTAAAAGTAATCTAGTGCTTTTTGACATGTGAACGATACGAACCGATTAGACTTCACTTTGAGAGGTTCTGCAGGCCTATAGGTTAATCCTTACCAGAGACGGCGAGAGAGAGAGTTTATTCTGGCTTGGTAACCTGCCTGACTCGATTTCATTGGCCATTAAACATTAACCTAAAATATGAGCCTGCAAAAGACCCTGAAAAACCCCGCCACACACACACACACATAGCAAGACTGCATAATGTGAGCTCACCAACTGCAAGACCACTTTTTAAACAAGATCACCACAGAGAGACGGACATACTCATTTTATATATATATATATATATACACACACACACACACACACACACACACACATATATATGTATATGTGGGTATGTGTGTGTGTACACACACATAGATATGGGTCATTCCATGTCAAATCAGACAAACATGTTTTCTGTATGCCAAAACCATTAAAAGCCTGCAATGCATGTCATTTTATTTTTATAAGGCCCTAGATTTGGAAAATAGTGCAAAATTCCTAAACGAGAGTGACATTGAGGACCCTACAAACTAGACCTGGGCAGTATGGCCTAAAATTTATATCACGGTATCATTTGAAGCGCAGACAGTAACGATATATATCATGGTATATTCGTTTTTCTAAAAAATTACGATACAAATGCTTCTGAAAGGGGTAAAGCACTGGTATGGCAACTGCATAGCAGCTATTACTGTACTCTTAACTGCATTACTAGGACATATTTCACATAGTAAAGAGGTATTTTAAGAACAAGTACACAGTGACAGCATTTGTTATGTCAGTCCACCACTGACTTTTTTTTCATTGTAAGGGCGGCCTTTGGCAAATGCTTCGATTAGTCGCTAGATTGATCGATAGAAAAATAGTTGTTAGTGACAGCCCTAGCAGCAAATACGTAGTCATACTAAAGAAAAACATTTGTTATAATGAACTGAAGCATTTTGGAAATCAAAAAGGTGATTTCATTAAAATAAAACAAGGATGCATCAGTTTAAAATATTGATGTTGACGCATTTTCAGCGTCAACATCATCAACTACGTCACCTAATTGTCGCAGCCCTACTGTCTAGGCTTCCACACAGTAAAACACCTCGCGAATTTCGCCCTGTCACTTTTTGCTCTGGGGGCGTGGTCATGAAGACGGCACGCAGATGAAGGTCTACAGTGGTCTATTTGCCCTAACCAGAGCCGCTGAGAGAGTTTTCTATGGCTCCGAATTTCGCCGGACGAATACAAACTGAATGAGAGCGAAGTGAAATTCGTTGCAGTAGAAGAGTACTGAGGGTTCTACCGGTCAGCAGGGTACAGTCAAAAACCATGCCATAGGGCAAATTTATACTGGTGTACTTTCTATACTGTTTATACCATCCACCCCTACTACAAGCCCACATTTTTCCACCAATATTATATCAATCATTATTTTTTCTGCAAATGCAATCTTTTATTAATTTTGTGCCAATATCTGAGGTCTCTACCATCAGTGGACATGTAGATATTATGAATAAAACAAGGCCTGGTGGAATATTTTGCTCATTTTCATAGGACCAAAATGGTATGTGGGGTAACTAGTAGGAACATAAAAATGCACAGACACAGATTTGAGAGATATTTTACCTATGGCAGAAAAATGTCCATTTCAGGATTACATTTTTTTGCCTCAGTATCTCCATGAATCAGAGAATAATGAAACATAGGGATTCCACTTATCAAGAAAACACCAAGCATGTACACAGTTAAGTCCTGTTGTTCAAGTTATATGTTATTACATGTTATACATGTAATTTCTAGAACATTGTGGCAGAGCCATCTTAGGCAAAGAGGCAGCAGGAGTGAAGTTGGTGGTTAGTGACTGATCACCCAGTGAATTTATTTATGTGCCAACAAACAGGCGAAAATAAAGAGAAAGCAAAAAACAAATCAAAATAATAAGTATATACACTATTTACAAAATTCTTGCTGGGAGAAAATAAGACATAAAGCTTGCAATAGCTTTTCCAATTATTGTCTCACTCTAGCACAGAATTTGCACACCTACTCACAACCCCCATCTAAACCAAAATGGAAGACTTTTACAGTTTAAATCAGGATATGACGCAGGTGGACCTGTGCAGTTCGCTGGACTTTTACTTTAAAATGCCTAAGCCTGTGACATACAGGTTTCCTTTATATCATTGCCGCAATTCTCACACCTGGGAAACATCAAACAGGTAAGCCACAGATCTTACATTCAACAATCTCACAACTTAGATTCAACACCTATATAAAGACAACATAACATAACACAGCAGTTAAACAGTAACATGGAGGTAGTGGAATATGACAAATTGAATCATTGGCCAACTTAATCGATAGAGTTATGGAATAATTTGACTGCTAACGTTAGTCTCTCATCACAGTTCTTTTCAGAACAATAAATGAAGACATCGGACATCATACACACAACAAAATCACAATGACAATGAACAATAAAAATTTTGCTTATAATCCAATGAGTTTGCACTCAGTATATGTTATAGTGTGAATGTGAATGCTTGTGTGTATAAACCCATCCTTTTGTGTAAACAGTTCATGCGAACAAGCAGTCTAAACATGACGGACAGTAGATACGTCACATACATAATTTGCTACATCATTTTCAATAAAGTTACTTGATTTTTTTAATGAGTATCTTATTCTTTTTTAAATATGGGATATAAAATTTTACCACCCCATCAAATATAGCATCTATCAGAGCTAATGCCTTTTTCCATAATGAGGCCCTGATAATGAAGAATATAGCCTGCCCTGATGACCTATAGTAAAATGAGCCTATAGAAAACATGTTTTTCTTTACTCCAATCAATATTTCAGAGGCTAGAACACACATAAGTACAAATAATAAGCTTCTTCATTATGGATGTTATTTTCCTAGAGGTAAAACAATGTCTTTTACTATGTGTATTTATCTATAAAGGGAACATAGAAGGACATTGGCACTTTGTGCACTAAATGAACATACATTAAGCTATTTCCAAATACATTTTCATGTTCCTACTAGCTACCCCACATACCACTTTGGTCCTATGAAAGTGACTGAAAAATGCTACCACGCCTTGTTTTACTCTTAGTAACTCCCTGTCCATTAGTGGTAGAGACCTCAAATACTGGCACAAAATTAATAAAAGATTGCATTTGGAAAAAAAAATGACTGAAACCATTTGGGCGCAAAAAAAATACTGAGAACATGTTTGTCTTCCATCCTTCAGAGTTTGGTGAGGCTAGAAATAATACTTTTAAAGATATAAATGCCCAAACATGGCTTCCCAGATAAGGCGTTGTTGAGAGCGTAAAAATTAAAAAATATCAAGGGCCAAAAAAATATGAATTGGAATTGAACAAAAATATTTTACAGGCCTTGGTTTTCGGACCCAAACATTACATAGACAAACTGTGAACAAAATCTGAGACGGTGCTGCAACCATTTTCCTGGATTCTGTCTGATTTGACACGGAATGACCCATATACATTTGAACGCAATCAAACATTTCAAAATATCACATAACACCCTGAGGCCAGGATCATCAGAATTCTATTATATCTCCTTCCAACCGAGGAGCACAGAGAACAGGACAGGGAAAGAGGGTGGTGTAGTAAACAGGCCGGTGTAGTGTCTGAGTAGTGTAGTGGAATGTGTGCATGATGTAGTAGTGTGAGTGTATGGTGTAGGGGTGTGTGTGTGTGTAGTATATTAGTGTGTGCATGGTGTAGTAGTGTGTGTGTGTGTATGTGTGGTGTAGTAGAGTGTGTGTGGTGTAGTAATGTGTGTGTGTGTAGTGTAGCAGCGTGTGTGAGTTGTAGTTTTTGAGCGGCATTTTTGTTTGGAGTGTGCAAAACTTGACTAGTGTTGTGTGTGGTTTGATTGTAGTTTTTTGGAGTGTGTGAAACTTGATTAGTGCTGTGTGTGGTTTTGTTGTAGTTTCATTTGAAGTGTGTAAAACCTGATCAGTGTTGTATGTGGTTTTGTTGTAATTTTGTTTGAATTGTGTAAAACCTCTTCTGTGTGGTGCGTGTTTTGGTTATAGTTTTGTTTGGAGTGTAAAACCAATTTGTGTCATGTGTGGTTTGGTTGTAGTTTTGTTTGACGTGTGTAAACCCTGGTTAGTTGCGTGTGTGGTTTGGTTTCAGTTTTGTTTGGATTGTGTAAAATCTGCTTAGTGTCGTGTGTGGTTGTAGTTTTGTTTGGAGTGTGTAAAACCTGGTTGGTGTTGTGTGTGGTTGTAGTTTTGTATGGAGTGTGTAAAACCTGGTTGGTGTCGTGTGTGGTTGTAGTTTTGTATGGAGTGTGTAAAACCAGGTTGGTGTCGTGAGTGGTTGTAGTTTTGTATGGAGTGTGTAAAACCTGGTTGGTGTCGTGAGTGGTTGTAGTTTTGTATGGAGTGTGTAAAACCTGGTTGGTGTCGTGTGTGGTTGTAGTTTTGTATGGAGTGTGTAAAACCTGGTTGGTGTCGTGAGTGGTTGTAGTTTTGTATGGAGTGTGTAAAACCTGGTTGGTGTCGTGTGTGGTTGTAGTTTTGTTTGGAGTGTGTAAAACCTGGTTGGTGTCGTGAGTGGTTGTAGTTTTTTATGACGTGTGTAAAACCTGGTTGGTGTCGTGTGTGGTTGTAGTTTTGTATGGAGTGTGTAAAACCTGGTCAGTGTTGTGTGTGGTTTTGTTGTAGTTTCGTTTGAAGTGTATAAAACCTGGTTAGTGTCATGTGAGGTTTGGTACGCTTCCTGGTGGTGTAACAGAAGGGTTTGTTGGAGGGGTGGACAGCCTCGTTAGCCGACAGTCCTATCTGCACTATTTCTGTCATCAGTGGGTTATTTTGGGAGACTGCTGTTGCCAGGCAACCAGACTGCGCTCAGGGCCAGAGAAGGAAGTTCTCTAGTGAAACAGGCACTGTTCCGGCCTCCAGTTCTCCCTTTCACTCCTTTCATTATTCTCTCAATCCCCTGCCTACATCTCAGTCCTCTCTGATTCTACCTGAGAGAAAGAGAGGGTGTGTGTGTTTTAACATTACTAACACAGACCGAATCATAGATCTGACACACAGAGATGAACACAGACATTAACACACAGAGACAAACAGAAAAAACTGACAGACTAATACACAGAGACCAACACACAGAATTAGCACACAGACACAGATCAAGGTACTAAAAGTCTATCACAGAGACTAAAACACAGAGACTAACAAAAACACACAGAGACGCAGAATAATGAACAAATATCAACATAGAGACATGAACTGGAGAAAACACTGCAGTGCAAACATGCAGACACTACACCAAACATTAAACAGACACATCTATACATCTAATAAAACATAGGCTCTGATATATGCAGACATCTATATGGCTTCAGTTCAGAACTCTTTCTGACGACTCAACAGGGAAACAGGGAAGTCTCTAGAATGGACCCCACAGGGTCACAGAGTGTCATACAAAAGCCAACCTATATATATATTATATATTATATATATATATAAAACATTTAAAATCTGTCTTTAAGACTATCGACACAGATCAGGCTCACTCAAATTAATGGGACAGGATCTGGGTTAGATTTGAGCTTCATGCTGGTAAAACTCTGCAGGTAAAAAGAGATTAAAATCTCTTTTGAAATCTCTTTGACATCTCCGTAGACTGTGTGAGTAAGTAGAGATCACATGGCATCTTACTTTCAGACTAAAAAGGTGTGTGTGTGTGGGTGTGTGTGTGTTTGATACTTAGTTCTCCCTCAGTTAATAAGTGGAGTGGGTACAGGCTGTGATGGCTGTCTGAGTTATCTCAGCCAAAGAAAACACTCTTTGACAACCACAATAAATACTACACTGACGGCCAATACGTAACTCTCTCAGAATTGAGTCGTTTGAAATGCCTGGGTGTAATGATTGAAAATTACAAAGAAAACACAGAGAGGCTGCTCTGAGCAGGCAGAGGACTGCATGCTACAACGACAAGCAACAGATCACTGTGCATAGACTTGCCACACACACACATATACATACACAAAGGCATACACACTCACATGCATGTAAACACATCCACACACCACACACCACACACACACACACGCACATAAGCACACAAGTACACGCACACACTTGTAAACAGACAGGTAAGCATATGCGTGCACAATGCAAAGAAAAACAGTTAAAATACATTCACTTACAATATACACACAGTATGTAAAGTACAGTATTAATGTATGTAAAAATTTTACTATATCGCTTCTGTGTCCAGAATAAAATGGGCCTAGTTTTCACCCCCTTTTCAGGCAAACCAGACAGATCATTGAACCTCAAGTCACTGATTTACCATATTAACCCAGGACCACCCTAACTAAGGCCCATTAAAAGTGTAGTATCAGCCCACAAAGTCGTGTTTTAGCAGAAAACATCACACTTAAGAGTTCAGAGATGTTTCTGACCAAGGAGAACTTCACAACCACTGCTAGATTGACTATATGAAACATATTTCTTACTCTAACTTACTCTAACAGTTAACTGTACACAACTGTTTAAATGTGTGTATATTAGTCTCCCATAGCAAAATATCTAAAGTTTTTAGAGGCTCTTTTATTCCTGTGAAGGTCTGTCTTTGAAAGAGGCTTTTAGTGTAAATCCATTTACAGGTCTGGGATCAGGATTTCCACTGACAACTTGCATTTTAAGCATCATAAAGTCAAGGAAATGAGTGGTCCAAGAACCACAGTGGACACACTTCTCTCTGTACACACACACACACACACACACACACATCCCAGAACTTTTTAAAAAGGGATTTTCAATGGCTGTGTACTTTACCAGTTCTAAAAGACTTCACCAGTTTAGTCAGTCACAAAAGGCAACCTGACAGCAGATTTGTAATTATTTAAATGTCCTTGGTATCCTAAATGTTTGATTTCTTAACATTATAGATCTCTAACACATTAAATGGCCTCTGACTGATACGAGAGCACAGCCTGAACATGACAATTCGGACATGTCCTGGTTACAAAGTCACCTGGTATCCTGGATTGCTCAAAACACACACACACACACACACACACACAAAATTCACTAGAGATTACTGGCACCTCCAAAGCCTCCTTAAGCAAACCACGTCAGTCTGCTTGGCATCACTCTGTGCTGTAGAACTGATGTGACCAAAACTTCATGTTATGTACATATACTGTGGGAAAGGAATGGTTTTAATCACTGATGTTGTTCAAGACCTATTTTCACAAGCTGAGATGTTTAGTCAATAAAGGGGGGTATAAACCATTCACAGCAAACTGCACTGAGTAAGAAGTTCAACAAACATGTACATTGATTCCACTTTAGACAGGGAGATGGACCAGCATATAACCAGTTAGACTAAATTTAACAGACATACATGGACAAACACAATTAAACAGAAAATAATATGAACAGACAGACAGACAAACAGATAGATAGATAGATAGATAGATAGATAGATAGATAGATAGATAGATAGATAGACCCTCGCGTAAATCAGCGACTGCATACATCGTTTCTCTTTAACTATATAAACGACGATGCCATTTTTCAAACTCCACATATTAACGTAACGACGACGTTAACACTCAGGCCCAGCTGAGACCGACTGAAGTCTCATTGCCTAGACTGTCCCTCTCGGCGCGTCTGCCACAAGCTGATCATCGACTAGCTGCTTCCAGACAGTTCTCCTGCAGTGTGTTTGCGCCAGGCTGGCTCACTGCTACCGAAACGCACTCTCTCTCTCTCTCTCTCTCTCTCTCTCTCTCTCTCTCTCTCTCTCTCTCTCTCTCTCTCTCTCTTGCTCTCTCTTTCACTCACACAAATACACACATACGCACATACACATACGCCGAGGAAGACACAGGCTTAAAGGGCCAAACAACGGCTCGGACTCTGTCTCTGTCTTACCGTTTTTTTCCCCATTGCTGCGTCACAATCCAAGTCAGAAGTTTCGAACGTGGGGGAGGCGGCTGCAGCGTTTGATGGCATCATCAAAATAAAGTGATACAAATTTGAGGCATTAAAAATAATGCAGCTAAGTGAAAAAATATATACATTAGCTATTTTTAATATTTTAAGGCCGATGTAGTTGATCCACCTTCAGACCTTCCGCTCTTCCTTCTCCCTGTTAAATAAAAGCATGCGAAATTAAAAAAAAAAGTACCAATACTATAATAGATTGTGATGAAATAATTCACATACAGCCAGCAAAAATGTCAAATGTGATCACGGTTACAAGTGTGACGCATATGATTTCAGCCCGTTTTCTATTAATCACGCCATTAAAGCACGGGGAATCCACTGAGTTTGTTCTACCAATTTTACGGTTTCTCAGAAACCGAATTTGATGTCAAACGGGGTATAAACTGAACTGGAACAAAAGACTCCTGTGACTTGGGTTAGCGCAACGATTGCTTGGCGTGTAAGAAGGAAGGAGAGAGAGACATTTGTAAAGAGTGTCAGCATCCTTTTCGCTACGTCCACGACACTTTCTCCTGTCGTTTTAGGTTTAGGGTTTCTTAAATAGCAATATGAACATCTATTGTGTCGCAGCTACAATAAGCTCCTTCAGCTTTTTAAAGCCATTTGCGCACGGGGCTCGACTTTGTAACATGGCGGTTGTTGAATCTCTGCCAATTTTCTATTCCTCACTTTAAAACGGAACTGCTTTAAACAATTTACGGAATCGCTGCCCTTTTTGTGATATAGGATTACTTCCGTCTGTAGCGTTTACAGATTTTTCGTTGCCGCTGTATGCTGCTGAAGTGAACTGAATTTATGATCATGTGTTAGGATTTTCAGTAAGTTCAGATCAAGGCCTTCTGCGTAACTTCTGCGTAACGTTAAAGCCTGCGCTGCTATCATAGGTTTGTTGGAGAGAACATTCGGACATTTGCGATGTAAAAAAAATATCAGCGCGCGGCTTCATTACAAGCTGTCTCTTTCTCTAAAACGACAGTGTGAGCCACAACAAATTAAAACTCGTCGGGAAACAAGTATGACTGACCGCGAGACGATGTTCAACTTAATGTAAAGGGTTTAGACTTGCGATGGTGACTAATTCTACCACTCACAAATAGAGGCTTAACGTTGGAAGACGCCGTGGTCAATTATAATGCCGTACCTTAGAGTCATCTCAGTGTAGACAACATTTGCTGTCAAACCGACGGAGGGGGCCATGGATACCGGATCTAAAGTAGACGTCTAATACGTAGGACTTATACTAGACAGGTGTTTAATGAATGTTTCACAGACTTTAAACGAGTCGGAAAGACTGTTTGTGGTTATTCAAAAACTATAATAGTACGTGCGTGACCTCTAAACACACCTGGATCTTTGACTAGGTGTAAGGTATTGTGTGTGTGTGTGCGTGTGTGCACGCGCGCGCGCGATTCATGGCGTCGGACATTTCTTCCTAATGCGAAAACTGTTATCCATAGCATTGTTACGGTATCTAAGTGAGAGACTCTGAGTAGATTACACGGTGTGTAGCGTGAAACAGATTACACATTTTCACTACATCTAGAATACGGCACAAGCCAAAGTTACTCGCCGAGACAAAGTCATTTATTTAGGTCAAGTACGGGAACGCAACTCACACATGATCAATAACTGAAGATAAATTTTTTTCAATGTTAAATTTGCAACTCGGAGGTGAACTGATACATGGAATATCGAATATTAATAAACACATCAAGTAATCAACAGTAAAGTTAGTGGGTGAAACAGCATGGAAAAAGAATGTAAGAACGTATATTGTATATAGTATACAGACGAATATATTGTTTGTGCTTTCATTTAAATACAAATTCGTAAGAGAAGAGGCACGTCTTGTTCTCGTTCAGCACAAGGAACTTAATTTGTAAGATCGAAGACGAGCGAGGAGTACTTGCCGACACCGGTCCGACAGATTCACAAATTAAATGCAAATTTCATGGCTGCATCATCAGTTTATTTCAAGCGAGTAATTTTACACAGACATTTCACTGGTACCGGTGTTCTCCATCCGTAGGCCAAGTTCCGCTCGCCCACTATCCTCATACAAGTAAAACCGTATAAGGAAAACCCACAACCTTGAATTTGGCTGTTTGAACTAAATCTGTTTAAAACCGAACGAATGAAACAGAATGACTGCTGAAGACGGTCAAATATCTGTGTTTTGACTAATTCATAGTGACTGATAAAAAGATCACATGCGTACACTCACACACACACACACACCAAACACGGCTACTCAAGTTCAAGTGCCAACTGCTTGTATTTTAAAAGCGCACATCTGCGAACGCATAACTTAGAGTTCATGCCAGCAAACCCTATCGTTTCTGAGCGCTCTACTCAGAGAGATTGAACTCGCGGAGAACACACATACAAGTTTGAAATGTGTGTGTGTGTGTGTGTGTGTGTGCGTGCGTGCGTGCGTGCGTGTGTGTGTCTTTTTCGTCCGCCTGGTCGACCGCCGGTGTTAATTACCCGTTTCGCCAGCCAGCCTAGCCAACCCCAGGCCTGAAACCCCTCCGGTTGTCGCTCGCTCGCTCTCCCCGGTCTTCCCTCGGCGTCTCTCCCGTTCCTCCTCCGCCTCCTTTCCTGCCGGCCCGGGCCCTCAATCGCTCCGCTCTGCTCCGTTCTTTCTCGAGCTCTCACACGCCGCAGAGGCCGACAGACCGGAAGAGATTCCGCAGGGTCCTAAACGGAGTTTAGTAGTGTTGTGGGCTTCTGTATCGTGACATCACGTAGCCGTATAGGGGTCTGCAAGCGAGACGCTATAGCATGGCTTATTTCACACACGCGCGCGCGCACACACACACACACACTCTCTGGGGGAGACAGAGATTCTTGTCACTCCACCCAAAAACAGTCTGGTCCACATACAGGACTGAATTTTCCTTTGACAGCATAGGGTATCTCACAACACTGATATTTAGAAAGAAAAGCATAGAGAGAAAAACAGACTGGCAGTTAGATTGAGGGAGACAGAGACTTAGAGAGACAGAGACTGAGAGAGAGAGAGAGTGAGAGAGAGAACTTGACTCGTTGTTAGGAGCTGGTTTCTGAGTTGTAACAGAGCAGCCCTGAGAGAGGTTATGTTGTGTACATGTGGATGGTGTGTATATTCAATGGATGACCTCAGATAAACCATATGTGAGAGAGAGGGGGGGGGGTCTGTGTTTGTGTGTGTGTGTACGTGTGTGTGTGTGTGTGTGTGTGTGTGTGTCTGTCTGTGTGTGTGTGTGCATGTGTGCCTAAGGTCAAAGTCCTCACAGACAGACAGAGAGAGAGAGAGAAGGCGCTGACCTCACACTGGTCACATTAACTCATGTCTGCAGTAATATGATGGAATGAGGGAAACACTTATGGCAGATCCAAAATGGTTGAATGCCTTTGGCTAAGTTTCACACAGTTTCTACACAGATCTTACATGTCTTTGTTCATGAACTCACAGTCTCATACACATCCAAATGCCACAAGGCATAGCATGCTCAGGATTTCCCACTGCATTTAACCCACTGAATGAACAGTTAACACTCCCTCTCTTTATTACCTGATTCAGTGTTTTCTTTATAGTTTTTCTTTATTACCTGATGTGCTGTTTACACTTCCCACAGTCAACGTGGTTTTAAAGAAAAAAATGATCAGTGAACAAACATCACCATTTGATGTTTAAATCGCATGTCATTTTCGTAAGTAGTGTAGAAGGTGGTGTAAAACCAGTTTAAAATTTTATTCCATCAGTCATGAGCAGTTGTCATCCCTAGACCTAAGCCAAACCTTAATCCTCGATAACTCTTTTTTTCGTACGATCTCTACTTCTTATTTATTTTTTTTATTTTTTGGTCTAATTGACGTCTTTGCGATTGAACTGAAAATGAAAACATAAGCGGACAGAAAACATTCAGTGGACAGAGCACAGAACTACAACCACGTCAAATATAGATGATTTACCCACACACAAAAAAATTCCCACAATAAATAAACACCCATAGACCCACAGGTCAATATTTGACGCCTGTTTTATGAGACAAGATAATCTACCATAGATCCTACGGCTGGTATCTGATTCATATCACACACGCTTGCGGGTTTCACTTCAGTCTCATCATAATGCAAGAAAACTTCCAAATGAAAGCAAAACAACAACAGTAACAAAGATGAATGATCAACTGTTGTTATTTTGTAGCAGCTTCTAATCTCATGTTTATTGTTACGCATCAACTAATGTTATGAACCGATGTTAAGTTTGCATAAGGTTATGAATGTAACGCCAGCTTTTTCAGAATTTCACAATGACCAGGCAGGAGAGAATCTTGCTGTGACCTGAAAGTGAATTGTTTCTGTATGAATCTTGCCACCTCATATCAGTGTGGGATTGATCTGTAAAGGAATATAGTCACAGCCAAGGGCTTCCCATGTGTCTACCGAAAAGCTACACAGCCCCTAAGCCTTAACACACACATGTATACTGTTGGCGGATCACAGGAGTATGCCATACAAGTGTGTGTTTGGCTTAATAACATAAACTGAAGCATCTGTTTGTCTATGAAGTTTTCTAGCTCCAAAATGGCTCCACTGGGCACAGAGTGACCCAGTTTCTGCCTCTCTCATTTTGAGGAGCCATTTGGATCTGAAATGTTGTCATTATGACAAACACCAGAGCGTGACTTCTGCCTTCATGTCAGATCTGTGCCATATCAAGAGGCGTGTATGTGAACACACACACGCGCGTGCACGCACACACACTCACACACAAAAACACGGTCACTATCTTACCTGGCCGAATAGAAAAATCAATATCTCTCTCTCTCTCTCTCTCTCTCTCTCTCGCTCTCTCTCGCTCTCTCTCTCCCTCACACACACACACACACACACATATACACACACAAGAAGAGTTAATAAATGAAGTATCTTGCCCCAGACATGACCTTTTCTATCCATGGGTCAAATAGAGTGGACTCCTGGGAACCACACATCAGTATTCATGATCTCTCTCTCTGTCTTTCTCTCTTTCTCTCTTTCTCTCTTTTTCTCTCTCTCTTTCTCTCTCTCTCTCTCTCTCTCTCTTTCTCTGCGTGTGTATATGTGTGTTTGTGTGTAATACACAGGACATTGAGAGAGAGTGAGAGAAAGAGATCTGCAGTGATACTGGGGGATAAGAGAGGACATTTGAATGGTGTCCTTGAACAAACAAGCAATCTAAACACATACACACACATACACACAAACTTGTGATGTTACATGTAAAATATTTGGCAGTGGCCTGTTCTGAGTTGGCATGAAAGCCCTATGGCATCAGAATGAAGGCTTTTTTTATCTAATTTCTCTGTTAGTGAGAACACACACACACACACACACAAACATAAACACACACACACACTCGGCTGACTCCAACTCATTAAAATTCACCCCATGTCGTGGCTGGCGCTCGCTGGCTGTGAGCCAGGATATGAACACTTCACCATATCTGTTATACTGAGCATTTCCCCTCACACACACGCTCAGACAGACACACACACACACACTGAGAACTCACACAAACACACCTACACACACACACACACATGCATGCACAAACTCAGACACACACACAAACGCGGACACAGACACACACACTCACTCATGCCCGCACACACTCACTCAGGCACACACACATGTTTAATTTCTAATTTATCCTATAAGGATTTACGGGTATACCTACTACTCGAATATAGCCTATACTGTACTGTATTTAAAGAATAAAAATATTAGATCTACTTCACTAGGCCTGTGCGATGTGACCAAAATCTTGTATCATACAAAAGGACCACATGGAAAGGCCTATTTCTTATTACATTTTTAATTACATGCTCCAGAAATAAGAGCACATATTAGGGTCACACTCAGAGAAAAACATTCTGAGATTTCAAGAATAATGTCACAACTTTACAAGAAAAAAGTAATAATATTACGGGAAAAATGACGTAATATTACAAGAAAATACGTGATTTTACGAGAATAAAGTCATAATTTTAGACTACGTGTTAACTTAGATGGGAAGTATCAGAAGAGCTGCCTGCCGAAATGTGGTGCTGATGTGACAAAACATTAAGTACCTCGTTATTTGTGAACTCTTCATACCCAAACCGCGTCCATGCGACGGAAGTAGCCCCTCTTTTCAATACGAGCTCCTCGTCTTATGTTGGCTGGTCGGAGTCCTTCTCCTGTTCGGAATTATCCCGTTCTGTGTCACGTTCACTCTCCTCCATGTTTATTTGTGTTGCCTTCATGCAGATTTCCTGCCTGCATCCTGCAGTGTGGAAGAATGCAAAGCGTCGTGCAAATGACAAACAATATTGCCGTAAAGAGTGTGATTTGTGACACAACAGAATAAACGATAGAGCATAATATGAAAAGATAGACGTTTCTTATCGTCACACAATGTATATCGTCATATCGCACAGCCCTACCTCTCCCCTGAGTGTGTAGTCTCTCCATTTGTAGCATCTCTCCTAACGTCTCTTTCATCATAACATCTCTCCAATCATAACCTTTATTAGAGTGTAACATCTCTCTCAGCGTAACATCTCTCTGATCATAACATGTCTCTGATCAAAACCTCCCTTGCCTGAGGTGCAACTGAGTCACATTAGATAAAAACATCAGCTAAGTGATATAAAGTAAATGCAAATGTAGCTGGATCAGTAGTCACCAGTCACTACCATTTCTCATTTTTCCAGTAGGAGACCAATGTGAAGATTAAGATAAACACATTGGTTTAAAGTGTCGCCTTTAGTATGACCTGTCTTAACAGATATGGAAATAACTGTTTAAATCTCCTCAATGTCTCTCAGGTTACGATATAACCATTTAAATATCTTTCAGGTTAAGAAATAACTGTTTAAATATCTTTCAGGTTGAGCTGAACGTAGAGCCACCAATGTCAAGTGAGTATTATCATAACTCCAAGCCTTATTTATTTTTTCAAAATTGCACATTTTCTGAAAACTGGCAATCATTCCAGTCTCCCATTCATTCCAAACATGAAACTGGATGGACAGACTGGCTCTATTTGTGTGTAAAGTTCTAACTATTCTCCCTCTATCCGAGCCCTGTGCTGTGGTTAACTGTTTTTATTGTGTTTGTCTAATCTCTTCAGTGATTGGTCAGACGACTCTTTCAGAAGATTTGATAGAAATGTATCTTAGCACTGTTTATTTAATTTTTCTTCCTTCTAATGTCAGAAGGTGACCTTCTTCTAAAAACTGCAGTGGTAGCATCTCACGAAGAAGAGACATCTAGAATGTTCTGTACAGGTATACAAATATTTAGGATTTTCCCAAGAACCTAACAAGCCAGCCATCTCTTAGAGTCATCATATTCCAGACTACACTTAACATGTTGTTTTCTCTTATATTTCCTGAACTTTCCTGAGATGTTCAAACTTAATCAGTACTATAGTGTCTGTTTTGATTTATCTCTTCTGTATTGTGTATATAAATTATTCTTTTTTTTTATCATGAATTTAAAAATGTTGATATGTGTCATTTTGCAGCAAGCTCTCAGTCTAGGGGAGTTTCCTGCATCACTGTCACCGTGGGTTTGCTCACATGAGAATACCAGGCCAAGCATCATATAAAACTGCTTTGTGACAATGTGCACAGTAAATAGCACTCTACAAATTCTGTTGAACTGAACAGAAGATTGAATGAAAATTAGAAACAGAGAGTTCTGTAACAGTTGCATTGTCTGTGTTAACTGGAGATGTGATTTTACCCACAGAGTTGGCTGTGCCTTCCAAGGTCTCAGGTTTTTGTGTGTGAGACTTAACTACTTTACATGTAACTAAACTTTGTTACACTATATAACAATACTATGTCACACACTTACTGTAGTGTACTATATTATACTACATTGTACTATTCCATAACAATATATACTATACTGCTGGTCCTCTCTCTCCTCCGTAACTGTAGGTGTCTACTGGTCTGAAGATAAAACAACAAACAGCAAATGAACCGGGTGGCTGTTCTACTACAGCAGAGCATACGTCACCACGAAACCATGGTAACATGAGTCACAGGTACAGCGCACACCTTAGTGAAAGGTGTGTGTGTGCCAGTTGTTGAGTTTACAACATATCCACTGAGGATAGAGTCAGAAATAGCACAGAAGAGCTCTTGACAAATCAGTGAACCCCCTAAAGTGATCACGATCGATGTTGTGATGAAAGAGAGAAACAGAGGAAGAGAGAGAAAGAGTGAGAGAATGAGAGAGAGGGGGAAGAGAACGAGAGAATGAGAGAGAGAGAGAGTGAGAATGAGAGAGAGAGAAAATGTGTGGGGGTGAGTGAGAGAGAGAGGGAGAGAGAAAGCACACGAAGACAAAGCTGAACTCTTGATTTTCAAAATATGATTTATTTTGGATGAAACAGACCAGCGTTTGAAATCCAGTCATATGGCTGTGCTGTGTGTCTTATTAAACTAATTCACTCCAAAAATTCACTCCATAACACAATCATTTATTTGGTGGCATTTCCTCAGGATCAACAAAAACAGGCAGAAACTTAAATGGTTACCAGCACCAAACATCCCAAATCGAGAGTTCAGTCACACAATTCCTGACCTGGAGAGGGACTCCGACATCGGTTTTTCATCCTGGGGTTGTTTGCCAGACCAGGAAAAAGAGAGAATGAAGCGGGTAAGAACAAAGAGTCTGGCTCAACTTGTCACAAGTCCATAGTCAAGGGTGCAGGAAGTGATTTTTTATGTACCACTGGCAGATCAGTAGATGGAAAGATCTAGAAACAACCGAGTTTGCAGACAGTGAAAATAAATCAACTGAAAATACACATCACTTGTTTTTAAAGCCTCAAAAGAAAATGGCAAACTGAAAAATCATTCTGGGCACAAATGAAATTTTTTTTAATGATTTTGTAAAGCAGACTCCCAAAGCATGATTCAAAATTACACTTCAATTCCCATAATTCTGTTCTGGGATAGGCTACACAGCTGAAGGCTTTGTTTCAACGCGTCACATCTTTCTCTCACTCTCTCTCTTTTACACATACACACACACACACACACACACACATAACTCACAAAGGGCAGAGCTTCACTGAAAAAATATAAACTAGAAACAGTGCTTCCATATAAACTACAAAACGAGTTACCATGGTTAAAAATACTCAGTGAAGAATCTGACCACAGCTTTAAAATCTAAAACTCTCTCAGTCACTGTACCTAAATCACTCTATATAAAATTAGATTATCCGTAACTTTACTATGTACATAAAGTCTTACTTTGATCCAAAATCCCTGCTTTGATTTTTCTCTGGACTAATTTTGATTTCACCACTAACTCACAGGCTTCCGAAAAATACACATTGCTTCCAAAATTTACATGTAAAAAGCTGAAATTCTGCTCTAACAAAAATAAATAAACAATCCAATCAAGTTTTAAAAATAAATTAGATACTGCAGAGTACGACTTTTTAACAGTTGCCTTGTCCACTTACCAAATCAGATTTACAGTAATAAATATTCTCCACATACAACATAATCACTTTCTAATCCTCATTAGCATAACCACACCCACATTCACACAAACCCCTCCCATACATTCCTGCACATTCCAGTCAACCACTTGATAATACATTCACTACAATCTCTCTGCAACATTCTTCCTCTTTCTCTGTGAAAATCCTTGCTAATCTCTCTTTCGTTTATTCACCTTAACTTTCTCTTTCTTTCTAAGTCTGTCTGTGTACTGGGGTCAGTGTGCACACTTCTTAACTGTCAATTATACTTCAAAACAAAGATGATCAAAGCTGCTAAGGCCATAGCTTCCAAATACATTCAATTATTCCAGACCAGAGCAGCAGATATCAGAAATCAAGATGAGATCTTTTTGCAGAGCTGATCAGTAGATCACTGATATCTTCTGGTGCACCATTACTTGCTATGTTTTTTGTTGTTGTTTTTGTTCAAAATCCCAAACAAATATTTCAAATGATTAACAAACAACAAACAAACACTGCAATCCAAAAACACAGAGATCGAACAACCAAATTCCACCCCCACCAACCCCCCCCCTCAAAAAACAAAATCAAAACAAAAGACTAAATGAAAAGAGGAAAAAGAGAAGACAAGAAAATGACATCCTTTTTTTCACAGTCAACCCAACAAAGTCTCTGAGAACAAACAAACAGAGCCTCTGGGATCCTAAAGCTCTCATCTGATTGGTTGGAGGATCTGGCCGTTGTCTCTGCTGTTTTAATATGTTGTATTGGTAATGCTAGTAGGTGGTGCAATGTGCCTTTTCTCATGTGGGCGGTGTCTTCTGAAAGAGTCGTCTGTCCGATCACTGAAGAGATTAGACAAACACAATAAAAACAGTTAACCACAGCACAGGGCTCGGATAGAGGGAGAATAGTTAAAACTTTACAAACAAATAGAGCCAGTCTGTCCATCCAGTTTCATGTTTGGAATGAATGGGAGACTGGAATGATTGTCAATTTTCAGAAAATGTGCAATTTTGAAAAAATAAATAAGGCTTGGAGTTATGATAATACTCACTTGACATTGGTGGCTCTACGTTCAGCTTAACCTGAAAGATATTTAAACAGTTATTTCTTAACCTGAAAGATATTTAAATGGTTATATCGTAACCTGAGAGACATTGAGGAGATTTAAACAGTTATTTTCATATCTGTTAAGACAGGTCATACTAAAGGCGACACTTTAAACCGATGTGTTTATCTTAATCTTCACATTGGTCTCCTACTGGAAAAATGAGAAATGGTAGTGACTGGTGACTACTGATCCAGCTACACTTGCATTTACATTATGTCACTTAGCTGATGTTTTTATCTAATGTGACTCAGTTGCACCTCAGGCAAGGGAGGTTTTGATCAGAGACATGTTATGATCAGAGAGATGTTACGCTGTGAGAGACGTTACACTCTAATAAAGGTTATGATTGGAGAGATGTTATGATGAAAGAGACGTTAGGAGAGATGCTACAAATGGAGAGACTACACACTCAGGGGAGAGGTAGGGCTGTGCGATATGACGATATATATCGTGTGACGATAAGAAACGTCTATCTTTTCATATTATGCTCTATCGTTTATTCTGTTGTGTCACAAATCACACTCTTTACGGCAATATTGTTTGTCATTTGGACGACGCTTTGCGTTCTTCCACACTGCAGGATGCAGGCAGGAAATCTGCATGAAGGCAACACAAATAAACATGGAGGAGAGTGAACGTGACACAGAACGGGATAATTCCGAACAGGAGAAGGACTCTGACCAGCCAACACAAAATGAAGAGCTCGTACGTAAAAGAGTTCCGTAGCATGGACACGGTTTGGGTATGAAGAGTTCACAAATAACGAAATACTTAATCTTTTGTCACATCAGCACCACATTTCGGCAGGCAGCTCTTCTGATATTTCCCCATCTAAAATAACACATAGCCTAAAATTACGACTTTATTCTCGTAATATTATGACTTCTTTCTCGTAAAATTATGACGTTATTCTCGTAATATTATGACCTTCGAAATTTTTTTGCTCTATGTGGCCCTAATACTCTGTTGTACTTTTATTTGTGGAGTATATGCAATAAGAAATAGGCCTCTCCATGTGGTCCTTTTGTATACACTATTTATCCATTGAATTTACAGAAAATGTGCTATATCGTGATATGTATGGTTATCGGGATATGAAATGACCTATATCAGGATATGAGATTTTGGTCATATCGCACAGCCCTAAGGAGAAGTCATGCTTAAAGAGACATCAGAATTGGTACGCGAAAGTGATACATTTTACTCATCAGTACAAAACGCCACAGAACCAATCTGTGTTTCTGAGAACATGGGGCAGTTCTCCTTAGGGCACAATAGGGAAGAACAAAAGAAAGGAACAGAGAAAGAGAAAGATATAGTATTTTTGTTTGGTTAAAATTGTATTTTTACATTAGTAATGTATGATATCTTATGAATATTTATTTCCATATAAATCACAAACTACTGCATTAATTTTAGTGAGGACAGGGATCTGAACAGAGATCATACAGTGGATGCAGTTTAGACGAGTTCTTCCGTCAGTGCAAGAGTGAGGAGAGGGTTTGCCAGTTCATGAAAGAAAGGATAAAGTAAGGTGATTAAAATAAAAGGGGGTTTGTGGAAAAAGGAGGGGAAAATTTAAAAAAAGAAAAAGAAAAAAGTAAAAAGAACAGTCTGGCCCATAAACCTACCAGCTTCTCTGTCTAAGACCTCAGTGACCTGACAGGAAGTAGTTAAAAAAACTCCCCTTCCAAAAAACCCCCATAAATAGCTCCATCGTTAATACTAACGAGTCATTAACCGTTAACAAGCATGCGATCAGGGTGGACACATGCCAGACGTAATGGCCTCAGGCTGTAAACATTATTAGCGCTCGTTTGCTAAAATCAACATACACCCGCGGTACGTCTGTTTGGACCTGATGCAACGTGCACCAAGGCTTTAAGAGATTGTGTAGAGACAGGTAGGTCTGGGTAATTCTAAGGTTGAGAAAAGTTTGAGATTTCTTAATTAATGAATACAGAATAGGCAATTAATTGACAAGTCATATCCAAATAAGCTTGGCTATAGGTCTATGTAGAATAAACGGGGTTGACGACTACAACTGTACAAGGTTAAAGGTTAAATGCCGCTTAGGACAGAGGTTCAGCCATAGAGGTTCTCTTCTCCTTCCTATAGACCTACCCTGGTCTGTGACGGAAACTCCACACTTCTGTAGGAGAACGACAGCATTCAACACACATCCGATGGTAATAAGTGAACCCTACAGGTTTCTGGGACCATGGAGAATGGTCAGTGGTGATAGGTAAAAGACGGAATTAAGTTAAACCAATAGGTTTGTAAGACTTGCTTGAAGAATGGTCAACGGGGGATTAACTATAAAACTAGGGTTTGTGCAGCTGTCTCTGTGTTTGTTCACACTTTAGCTAGAATGTGAAATTTATGTAAAGAGTAAGATATCACATTATTACAGTCTCAACCTGTATAGTTCATAAACCTAGAGTTTCCAGCTGGGAGGAATTCTATGTAGTCTTATGGAGTGAGTGCCACTGGACCACTGGTAAAGTTATCCCTGGGGTCACTGGATATGTTTTTAGCAAATATGAGAGATTATCCACAGAAAGTGTTTGTGGTTAATGAAGTACCTCTCTCTTTTCCATTCTGCAGTCTTTCCTCCTCTTCCTCACCACCATCTTCTACTAGACACAAAGAGAAAGATGAAGAACATTGGGGGAAAGGGTTAAAACCTTGTAAACTGCTTTGGTTATTACACAAGGTTACTAGGTTGAAGTTGACACAAAAGAAAGTTGAGAATCAATCCCGTATTAGCACTAACATTTGCATGGGCACATTGTTAGCATTGAAAGGTTAAACATCAATATGGCTACATTACTAGCATTAGGTGTGTAAACAGTAGCAAATCTACACGGACAGAACAATATTATCCTGGCTTTATTATCCTGGCCTTTAGAGCCTTAGTGGCACTAACATGTGTTTAAGACATGTTCATGTTCATGCCGTACCTGAGTGTAGCTCCTTCACTAGTGAGGACATGGTGTTAGTGATGGAGTCAGCTGCCACTAAAAGGTCGTTACGAAGGTTTCTACGTGCTCCTGGGGGGGGGGGGGGGGCAGAGAAAGGGAGAGACAGAGACAGAATGAAACAGAGACAGAGAGGGAAAGAGAAAAAGAGGAAGAGGTTAGTGGAAGAGTTAGAATGTGGATGAAAAAAGACACGAGTGGGCTATAAAATGCGGTTTCAAAATGTACACTTTAAATAGTAAACCAACCATTTTATAAAAGTTTATTTATTTATATATTTCATGTATGTATGACTGGAGTTCAGTGCTAGATATTGGCTGCTAGAG
>NC_044502.1:17635021-17642521 GCF_902362185.1 Chanos chanos
GAAACATAGACTCAAAGCAGTAGCACTACATGAGATGGTAATTCTAAAACCGGCATACCCAGGGACTAATTGAAATCAAATGTGTTGCATTCGACTGTCTAGTTCCAGTACTTTTCCTGGATTCTGTACTCCCTCAGAGCAGAGAGAAATATAAATATATCTGTGAATTATTAAGAGTCATTAACACCAAAGGGCATGACAAACCATCTAACTCTCCAGACAGGTGTGAATAGCCAAGTAATAAACTCTCTGACTAACCTCCTTCCTTTTGGCCTATAACCACGCCATGGCTAACTCAGGAATCAGTTATTTTTATCTGGAGAAGAGCTTCAGGCTGCGTGCATGTCCTGTTATATGTGCTCCCTGAATAGGCCAAATCACTGCACTTTCATTCCAGTACCAATATAGTAATATTACAGCTGGTGTTTGGACTAGGGTCAGAGCTTTGGCATTGCGACAACATTAACACAAACTCAGGATCTCAAACAGACACACACACACACACACTCACACACACAGGCAGAGACAAATACACACACACACACACACACACACACACATAGTCTCTGAGCGAAACATTCACACACTTACACAATGTGTGCAAGGCCAAGCGGTCTCTCTGGCCGATCGGGGAAGATTGGGTAGGCGGGCTCTCTGCTGGGTACACACCCCAGAGACTTACCGATCGCATGACTCAACTTCTTCGCTGAGGATTTCTGTAACACACACAGGCACCATTTAGAGAAAAATAAAACCCGTAGTGTGTGTGTGTGTGTGTGTGTGTGTGTGTGTGTGTGTGTGTGCGTGCGCGCGTGTGTGTAAATATGTTAAAGTTACTTTGAGCTAACTTTAGTTAGTTTTAGAGGAGAAATCTGATGGGGATTATAGTACAGTTACTCCAGTTCCACTCAGTTAAAAGAACCAGTCTAGGTCAAACCAGAGCCTAACCAAGGATTGGCCAAACTGTTCCCAGCATTGAGCCCATATTAGGCAAAAAACAATCAGCCGTGCTGAGGAACCTGACAGAGGTTTGGGAATTCAGGCTGGTTTTCCACAGAACACAAATGAAGGCGTGGTTCAAACTATTCCCAATTCTGTCAGTGCAGTCAGACAGTGTGTTTAAGAACACCAAACTAATAGCTGTGCCCTCTGCTGGCCAAAGCCCAGAATTACAACAAAACATTGCGATATCCAGGGCCGTCCTGTCAGTTCACACAATGAAATTAACAGACTTTATAGAATTTAACATTTAAAGCTTTTACCTCTGAAATACAGCAATTAGTCTGTAAACCATTCAGAGCAATGACACAAGAAAACACAACAATACGGTATTTAGGACAAGGAGACAGAGGGAGATGACTAAGTAAACAAAACAACCTACATTTCTCCATGGTTACAGTTTTAGACATGTCTTACATGGCAGGGAGGTGTTTGTGGGTTAAGGAATAAGGGGGTAACATGAGGTATCGCAGATGAGATGAGAGGACAGCTACTCTTAACTATGGTTAATACAACAGTCACACATACACAGTAGGACTGACTTAGGGTACAGGGAAAATATCTTTCAGCTAAATTTATACACTAGAGTCTTACTAAACCTTGACATTTCCAGCACTTTATCACAGACTCCTACGTCTGCGTATTCTACTGCACAACCGCAGCTAATTAGCTAGCAGGAGTGACAAGTTCACAGACGGCTATTAGCGCTAATTACCAGAACAGCATCCAGTTCATTTATGTAGCTAAAGCTTAATTATCTCCTTACCTCTGGCTAAAGGTTAATTATCTCGTTACCTGTGTACCAGCTGACGGCAGGTCCAAAACATTATCTAAAAGAAACCAAGGCCACATAGACAACATAACATAACAGACTGGTCTAGGAGAAATCATTAAGCCCAAGTCTAATTAATATTTAAGCACAAACTACTTTACTGTGGTGTGTAGCTGCTGTCAAGGTTTAAAGGAAAATTCTATCTAAAAGTTATGGTTCCACAATACATGCTGCCCCCTTTGCTAATGTTCTGTATGGTCTGTGTTTTAACGGCAGGTTTTTCTATTCACTTTAATAACAAGACATTTTTTTATCAGTGTTATCAGTACCAGTTTAATCAGTTCAATCTGTATGAAATCTGATGAATGGACAATCTTGGGTTTTGTCACAGGCTCTTTGGTGTGGAAAAATGAGCGCCTGTTTATTTGGGAAGTTATGTAAATCAGCTCTCTGTCAGTAAAAAACTATTCCACTCTCACAGACACTAAACAACTTTTCACAAGGTGAAGGTTTAGGAAGCCTCATGTTGTGATGTTTAGTGTAAAATTTCATTCGTGAGATTGCGGTAAGACCGATATGATACCAGGGACCAAATTCTGTCGTTTTTATGAAAAAAAGATCAACTAAATGTTAATACCTCAAATCCCACATGTGACAAGCACGAACCATCAACTTACGGCCATGAAGCCTTTTCCAGACAAGTCAAACATTCAGTCAAAGACGAGGCTTTAATACCCTCAGTCTGTCTGTATATGTGTGTTATTGATGAGAGAGTTATTGCTTATTGGTTAGTATTGAACCTCACCCAGGAAGAGTACTCCTTCATCTGGTGCTGGTTGCTATGGGAACCGTTGGCAAGACCACGCCAGAAGCAGTCCTGGCAAAGCTGGTAGTTATGGCAACGCTGGCATCGGTAGCGGAATCCCATCATACTCTCTGAGCGACAATACGAACAAGCCACAGGGTGAAAGACTGAAAAAGGGAGCGAGAGAGAGAGAGAGAGAGAGAGAGAGAGAGAGAGAGAGGGATTAGTCATCGCTGCTGTGATATCGATGTTGTTCTCTGTGTTTAATGTGCGTGTGTGTATGTCTTTTAAACAATCTGTGATGGGTGTTGGCAGGCGAATATGTGCTTGTTAGGTATGTATGCTCTCGTGTGTGTGTGTGTGTGTGTGTGTGTGTGTGTGTGTGCGTGCGCGCACATGTGTGTGTCTGTGTGTGCGTGTACGTGTGTTCATCTGTGTGTGTGTGTGTGTGTGTGTGTGTGATGGTGTGTTACCGTTCTCTACGTTAGCGAGCCGATGCAAGAGCGGAAACCAGACCAGACACTGAGGGGGAGGATCTGACATGATCGTGTCCAGGAACATGTTCAACATGATCTGCTTCTGTTTGCACATACACATACATAGACACACACACACACACACACACACACACACACAGTGATGCTTTCATTTATGACCCAGTCATATGTGCATTTTTGTTGGTTTTGAAGTGTTGAATTGAAAATATGTCTCTCAATGTCCCACAATGTCATGTGCGTGTGTGTGTGTGTGTGTGTGTGTGTGTTAATGTCTGTGCATGTGTACGTGTGTGTTACCTGTTGTGGGAAGCAAGAACGGGCAGCATGTTCATTATAACCAAACGACGGCCCCTCAAACAGAGCAGTGGGTAACTTCAGAACTTCTCTGAGGTACTGGTCAAACTTGGACAACGTCATTACGCCATTAGAGTCAGAGATCTGAGAGAATATATCTAATACAGGGAGAGATAATGATAACGCCTGTGTATGTATCTGTGTGTGTGTGTGTGTGTGTGCGCGTGCGTGTGCAGGTGTGTACTGACGGTCTGGAAAAATGAGATTATGGTCCAACTTAATGGACTCTGCCACAGTACATTACAGACTCCATAAATCTCAAGGCATTCATTTAGTGTAATTACATTTTCTTCTCACTAGAGGGAGTCATTGCCCTTAAGACTCAACACACCTAAGCCAACATGTGCATGTTCACAAGTTAGAAACACCTGCTTTGAAGCCCAGTCTTGATCAAATGAAGTACAACAATAAAAAGACTTGACCATAATACTGCTCAGGATAAAATGATTTTTCTGTGCATGCCTGATAAAGTACATATGTATTTTTCTCTACTTTGTTCAGCTCCATGGGGCAGAGGCTGATGGTTTGATTTGATGGTGTGTGTTCTGATGTACTCACAGCGCAGTTTATCCACAAGCTTTCCCCCACAGAGAGTGGCCAGCATAGCTTTCACCGAAAACACAGTCAACTTTCCATGATCTTCACTGTAAACACACACACAAACACACACGCATACACACACACACTTTAGAGAGCTCCTTAATAACATGCATACATACTCAGCCAACTCATTTATGAACACACACACACACACACACACCATGCACACGCACACACACACACACAAATACACACGTACACACAAATATCTCAGAGAAACACATGTATGCAAATATACGAATACAGTCACGTGCAGATCTACTCAACCAACTCATTTATACGGACATGCACGCATACACACATACACATACACACACCATGCACACAGACCTGTCATGTGCGGCAACCATGAAGTTGAGCAGTAGACTAATGCTCTCCGGTACATTAATTTGGTGTGTGGTGGGGAGGCGCTTGTTAAGCTGGTAATAAACAGAGGAGATGATGGTCTCTAAACGAGACACACTGATCTCTGTACTGTGATCCAACGTGTTCAAACCATTATCACGAAATGCCTCAATCATGTTCCAAACATCCACCAGGTGCACTGAGAGACAGAGAGAGAGAGAGAGAGAGAGACAGACCGACAAGGAGAGACAGAGAGTGGAAGGAGAGAGAGTTTTTTTTATTTAAAATATTACATGACATTGGTGTGAATTGTCTGGTCAACAAGCCGAAAAGAAAAAAAAACACCTTGCAAACACTGGTAAAATATGTAAGTGTTCAGGTAAATGTTTATGTATATGTTTAAGTGAATCCTGTAAAAAATGTTAGTGTAAATGTTGGTTCATATATTTTGTAGGTATTCTCCACTCTACTCACAGTTGCATCGTTTCTGCACGAACCGGAGCTTGCAAGCCGTGCGATATGTCGAAAGTCGAATTTCATCAAAATTCCGACCCCCTGAGGGAAAAGGGGGAAAAAAAACTTTCTTTCAGCCACTTTTTCAGACTAAATAGCATAAAGACCACATTTCCCAAAATGCAACACCAGACCTAGAACAGCCAAACATAAAAAAACAAAGAGTATATCGAAGTTATGTGGAATACTGATCATTATGGCTTTTCAGGTTCAGATCTAAGTACTTGTGGTCGGCGGGGCACAGAGATGACACACTGGCAGCTACCAGCTTAGGCATGCAGCTTATAACTCATACATATGTAACAACAACAACAACAGAGAAAATTAAACAAAGTCCTCAAAGTCTCTAAAGGGGAAACTCATAGTAGATCCTTAGTCGTCTTAGTCGTGATACACGGTAACACTCTTAACAACATTGGCAGCAGACTTCGCGTTTGCAAAGAAGCTGCAATCTCATTGGCTGAAGGATACTGTGACATTGAACGCGCTCACGTCTCCTTTTTAAGCTTAAAATCAGACAGGTCCGACATATTCTTAACTTTGTTTGGTAATAAGTTGTTTTTATGCAACAGATTTTATATTTATAGGATTTCTGTGAGTCACAATGAGATGCTTGGCAACATTTCAGTATTCTAATTGTAACTGCGGTCAAGCTGAGGTCATGAGAATTAAGAGGTCACCGTAGGTCAGAGTTCACAAAGCACACTCACTCATCTCCGTGAAGATCTGTCTTTTCTCCACTGCACTCTTCCCTCTCCTTCCCCCTTCCTCAATCATCCTGGGAAAGAGAGAGAGAGGGTTAGACATGCATCAGCTCACACACACAGATACACACACACACACACACACAAAACACCAGTGCTATTTTGGCAAGTATCTACATGCTCGAGAGCTCACACCACAGTCTCTAATGGAGAACAGCAGCTGTATTATCTGTGTGTGTGTGTGTGTGCGCGCGTATGTGTGTGTGCATGTGTGCGTGCGTACCTGCATGCGATGTGCATAGTGGATTGTATAAAGTAGTGAAAGTGTGTGTGTGTGTCAGTGCAGATATTCCAAAACAATCCACATACAGAGACTACATTATATTATTGGTCTTTTATTTCACACATAATGTGTAAAATACACATCCCACTGCACAAAGTGTTCTGTACTGCAACCCTCAATAACTTCTTTCTTTCTCTGCCTCCCCCCCCCCCACCCCCTTCTTGAAACATAAGTACCATAATTTTTCAAACATCGCTCTCACTCAACCTCTCTCTCTCTCACACACACACCACACACACTCACATACACACAAATTCCTCAGAGGATTGAAAAGCTTCCCAGGAGACTAACACATAATCACCTGAGACAAAAAGGAACACATGAGCAACACACAGCAGTTTCTCTCCCTCTCTCTCTCTCTCTCACACACACACACACACACAAACACACACAGGCACACCTTATTTACTCATTCATTCTGTTCACATTCATCTGCCTATCATTGTCTTTATTCTACTCTTTTTTTTTCTTTCCCAATCATTCTCCCATTTATCGACCTAGCCTACTGCCACATCCATTCATCTATTCCTCGGCCCATCTATCTATTCATGCATGTACCCCTGCATCATACTCCTTCACCTGCTACCATTTCTACACGTGTGCACCCGTATATTTAAATGGACGCTCTTATTTATCTCATAACTGTAAAAAAAACGGCTAAGAAGAGCGCTCTCTCTATGAGCATCCCGTCCAAACTCAGGGTTGACCATCCATCTTTCAGCTGCCACCGCGTTCCACTGGCTTGGCAACCATGACAACCGGGGCTATGGCGAACGCAAGCACAAACATACACTCTGGCCCAATTACTGCCGATTAGCACCGTGACGCTAACCCACCACCGTAAACATTAACCATTAGCACCTACACACTAACTTTAACTCTATTAGGCGCTCAATCTGCAGCTGGATGTCTAAATTCACCCTGACAACAACTTCCTTATTGCCGCCGTTGACGTAGACCTGTTGCCCATAACGGTGTGTTTTGCTTAAGTACTAAAGCTAGCTTCAAGATACATTTTAAAGTTGAACTTAAGTTGTTGCATGGACGAAATTTTATCTCACGCCGTTTGAAAACCTCCTGCACGACGTTCTGCTTCTACGAACTATTCTCAGTTTTGCTCTCACTGAATTCTCACTGTGAATATTTAAGGCAATCGAGGCTGTTTTGGTTTTGTTTAATGTTTTCAGTGTTGCTACTTGTAAATTTTAGGTATAATCCTTAAATATCTATAGGTGTCCGAACTGGCTCTTGGATAGCGTGTAGAAGCCTCATTTTATGACGCTGTGATCAGGAAAGCAGCTCTACAATTAGCAGACACATTCAGGAGTTCCATGCCTGCTGTGTAGACCGATGGCCTAGAGAAACAGAGACATGCTCATGTCTGGCCACGGAGACGCCTATTTTCTCTCTCTCTCTCTCTCTCTCACTCACACACACACACAGAGAGAGAGAGAGAGAGTCTGATGTATGCCCTTTATATAATTACACACAGGCTGTTACTAACTGACAGACAAATCTAGCCTGCCTAAAGACATACAACATCAATCTATTTAAAGAAATGACAGACA
>NC_044502.1:17647521-17665021 GCF_902362185.1 Chanos chanos
TGCATGCAGAACTACACTCTGTTCAGAGCAGTCCCTGGTTTCAGAATAGTCCTCAATTAAGGCTGGTCCTGGTTCAGAGACAATATTGGTTTAAGGGGCTTGCTTTGTCAATAGTGCTGAATTAATAATCTTCAGAGTGTGCACTGTTTTTTAATGAAATGTGTGATAGGCACAGTAACTGATCTGGGATCAGTGTGTGCACAGTTACTGTGTGTACTGGAGAGAACATGTCAGTGTGACTTACACTTCTGACAGCAGCAACTGAGGCAGAGCACACATCCCAAACACACACACACACACACACACACACCTTTTAGAGTCCATCAGGGTCAAATGTCCGTTTAGGATAGGCTAATTTGGGATAAGGCCATTCATTTCCTTTCCAAGCCTCACAGAGTGTGTGTGTGTGTGTGTGTGTGAGAGAGAGAGAGACAGAGAGAGGAAAATGTGTGTATGTGTGTTTGTGTTCGAGGGATATAGAGAGAGAGAGAGACAGCTAGCTCAAGAGACAGAGAATGTGTGTGTGTGTGTGCGAGAGAGAGAGAGAGAGAGAGAGAGATAGCAAGAACGTCTGTGTGTTTGGTGTTTGTGTGTGTGTGTGGTAATGACAGAGGCAGGTAGAGTAGAGTATCATATAAGGGGGGCAAACATTCCACACATTCCTTAAGTGAAACGGTGTTCTAATGAATGTGTGTGTGTGTGTGTGTTCAACAGAACAATTGAGAAAGTCTTTGTGTTTCTGTTAAATATCACACAAAATATCTCTCTCTCTCTGACAGAGAGGTTTTTCAAAAGTCACATGACTAAAGGATTTTCACACGGCTTCTTTGAAAAGCTAACATGCTTTGGGGCCCTGTCCTTCTCTCTCTCCCTCTCTCTCTCTCTCTCAGGGCATACATGCAAATTCACACTCCAAGCAGAAAGCTATTTTTGCTTTAGTGACCAGTCGAGTTGGCATAGCTCTGAAACACACACAGACACACACACACAGTGAGCCCTCAATTGTAGAAAGGACGTTTGGTAAATACTTTTGGAGGGCCAATACTTCATATCTTATCATTGCTTGTATGTGTGTGCGTGTGCGGTTTTTTCGCCGGTTAAGGGTGAAGAAAAAAATCCCGACTGAACCCAGACCTGCCATTCCAGTTGTCTGACCAGTTGGGTTGCAGAAGCCCGCGAGCCCTTCGCTATCGAACTCACCGAAACATCACCGAGAACCAAACATCAGATTATTTAAGGACAAACCGGAACATAAGTAAACAGCTGGCTAGTTTTGCTCCGTGTTCGATGTACTTTCTATATACGCTTCTAACTTCGCTGTATAGTGAGAAGGAAACTAAACCACAGTCACACACACTCAATAATCAATACTATTTTCAAATTCAAGCCTGTACGTCCATCGAGGTTGGGGGTTACACAAATTAACTGAATGAAAGCTGAGCGATTACTGGCACTTTGCTGTGGACTGGGTTGCGTAGCGCTGCTGTAAATCAGTAGGCTATGTGCACACGTTAAAACTGACCAACGTATGCTATTGCCATGGACGGTGGGCGACTGTTTACCTCACGGAGAGAACTGCTTGTCTGTGTGTATATTTATGAGTTACTATCGCATCCGGTGACTTCCGAAGAACCACTGACTTTTTTGCTGTTCCCTTTAAGGAAACAGTAGACATAAAAAAGCGAGCGGCCATATTGTCAAAAATTAACTCCATCTTTGCCTTGCTCTACCAGATCCCGTTCAAAGTGCTTTCTAGAACGCTAAAAAAAAAAAAGAAAACAGTACATACTTCTTTTACACTAAAAAAATCTAAGTTTCTTTTGTTGCAGAGCCCATCCGGTAATTCGATCTGAAAGCGAAACGCGGAGACTTTGTACTTACCAAAACAAATTTCCGCAGGTTTCTGCTCCTGCTCGTGAGCTACCAGCATCAAGATACCGAAAAGCAACAACGTGCTAAAAAGCGAGCGTTGTATATCTGTAATTCTATTGCCTATTCATCACAAACGATCCGGGTACGGTGACTTTCCGAGGAGGATGTTTGTCTGATTTAGTCCAGGTTATTCCGGTGTAACGGAGAGAACGGATTTGTATTTAGCCATGTTCTCACCGGCTCGATTCTTACCGCCTGCTGCTTCTGTGGTCGTGTAGTCGGACTGCAGTAGAGTCTTTACAATCTACCTCCTCCTCTCTCTCTCTCTCTCTCTCTCTCTCGCTCTCTCTCTTTCTCTCTCACTTACACACACACACACATCACTTACGCACAAACATTTGAAGAGGCATTTTAGTCCCAAGCGCTTTAGATTCACCTGTCCAAGACATTAACCTATCGCAACATTGGAAACCCTAGAATGTTGTTTCCTCCTCTTTTGTGTTTCTGATTTAACTTGTCGCCTGCAGGTGAAAATAACGGAAAACCACATATTTACTCTTGAATAGTCATAGTATAGCCTACCCGATCTTGGCAAAGCAGCCAAAGAATTTCCAAAGCTATTCATGAATTTCGAGAGCTGGAAATGTGCTTAAAACGTTATCTGTTACTTTCGATTCTTTGAAAGTTTGTTCCCAGTTTTGGAACAAACATACCACCGTGAACAATCAGAGAATGACGTCATCTTCACCGCAGCAAGCGGAATTCTTCATTCCTGGCCGCGTAGAACTATTAACTACTCTCTTATTCACTAAGACAATTAAACTGGCATAACATGGTAATGTATTATAGATACATGGATAGATAGATAGATAGATAGATAGATAGATAGATAGATAGATAGATCTTTAGCATATGGGAGCAGAATCTGCTTTCACTTCTTTATCTTTACTCCTTATAAAAAAGGATTCTCTCTCTCGCGCGCTCTGTCTGTATGTCTCTCTCTCTCTCTGTCTCTATCTCTCTCTCTCACCAAGGGGGTGACAGTGGCTTGTGAAATTCTGCACGAGACTGATGAAACCAACAGAGAGCACAGACAGGCACCACTGCAGACAACGCGATGATGATGATCATGATGATGATACACTTATGAGAGAAAGGATAGGATGTGGCAACTCCCCCTATCCTTCTCTCTCTTTCTCCCTCTCCTTCTCTCCCTCCCTCTCTCTTTCTCCCTGTTGTATTATTTTTCTGATTTTCTTATTTGTTTTCTCACTTTTTCACATAGCTACAAGAGTAGTATATACAATCAAATTTCAATATCGCAAATGCTGTCTTCCTTTCTCATTCTCTCTCTCTTTTTCTCCCTCCATTTCTAATCCTTGAAGAAAAAAAGAAAAAAATCTGATGAATAAAGCATTATGTCACCAAACAGAAGAGAAGTGAGTCAGGCACGCAGAGTTGTGACTCAGGGGAGAAAATCTATGGTGCATTATTGATTTGACTTCTCTCTCATTTGCACTTGGATTTAAAACCTGCAAACAAACACATGTTTAAAATGCTGCCTCTCCGTCTTCAAATTAAATTAAATGTGTATGAAAATTAGATTATGGATTTTGCTGAGGACAGTTCTTCTTGTTTTGGCCATTAGGAGTTATTGTCATGGCAACAGGGTTGTTATGTGGTCGAAGGTGACGTTACTTCAATATTGTGCATGGTTCAAAGTGCTCACATGGACACATACACACACACACACACACACACTGACACACACACAAGGTGTAGGTTACATTGTGTTTGATGGCTTTAATGAGATCATATGAATCAGAGGGGAATGTGGGAATGTGTAAAGCAGAACAGAATGACACGACATTGACGCTGACGCTTAGAAGGTACACAAAAAAACTCACACACCCACACACACATGCACATGCACACACACACACACTCACTTTTACACACTTGTGTCATTGCTCATTGCATCATTTATACACATGCTGCACACATTTTGACATTTCCCCTGGATTTCATTCTGGGTCTCTAAATTGCCTGTACACTTACAATGAGTCATTTATTACATAAAGGGAAGTGGGTTTTACTTTCTCAGTTAATATCCATTTCTCTTTCTCTTCAGGGAAAGCACTGCATGGCAGCTCTTTGGGACCGATGTGGTGATTACCTCATTTGACCACCAGGTGGCGAACTCACACAGCAGGTAAAATTACACACAATAACAACAAAAATTAACCCCTCAGGTCTTTGGCTTGACCTATTTCACTCACCATTATTTGTCTTTTGTGGTGTTTTAAATGTTTCATTTTTTCATCTGTTAATTTATCTTAGTTTTAATTTATTTTCACAAAGATCCACAACATCTGTAGTGCTAATCAGCTTAACACTACCATGATACTAGGTACGAGATTTAAGGTGTGCAGCATGAATGAGGAGTTTCACTGAAGTCCTCCAGATTTTACATTGTAAAATCCCTTTGTTTTTTCCATAGCTTGATTTGTATAAGTCTGTATAAGGGAAGTTTGTGTGCTGTTATACATCTGATTTTATTCTGAGGTCACTTCTCTGGAGTTCTCTTACTCGGGGAGTTCAGGATTTTCTGGGAATGGTGTATGGGAATGCTGTATTTTTTCCTTTCATGTTCAGTCCTCTAGAGGGTAGTATAGAGCAGATAATTGCGCTCCAAGGGGCTACTTGTAGTGAATCACATGACATTACATCTCCCTCTCCCTCTTTCTCTCTCTCTCTCCCTCTCTCTCTCTCTCGCTCTCTCTCTTTATCTGTGTGTGTGTGTTGTTCTTAAAAATAATAATTCTCATTGGCTTTTCTGAATTTTCACAACACAATGTAATTTGACCATTATGTTTTATATTGGGTTGTTCAAAAGCTCTCATCTTCACCAATGTATACATTTGATCTACATGTGTAAAAAAAGTCAGTTATAATAAATGTAATGATGTGGTCCTTTTGTCTTCTAACGCAGTGGTGTCCAGTCTTATCTTGGATCTGTAGGAGAAAGTGACGTATTTTTCGTGCTCATGTCAGATGAGGATCACACATACACACACACACAGACACACACACACACACACACACACACACACACACACACACACACACAGACATACACACACAGACATACACACACACACACACACACACATATACACACACACACACACACACACACACACACAGACATGCATGCACACAGACACACATTAGACATCAGATTTTGCCGGTACAGAAAATGTTTTATGTGTATTTGCTGCCTCGTTCGTGCAGGATAAAGAGACATTGATGGGACACAGAAATTACCAAATAAACAATGCACGCATTGATGCAGAGAAATTCGCCTGCCAGGAAAGAGAGAGGGAGAGATAAGTGTTGTCATGGAAACAGGGGCTGGAATTCTGGTCCCATTCCCTCAGTGTCCGCTTCACTTCCTGCCTGATTCTCTTTCAATTCCAACAGACATTCACGCACACATACTCTCTCTCTCTCTCTCTCTCTCTCTCTCTCCCTCCCTTTCTCTCTCTCTTTCTCACTCCCTCCTGCCCTCTTTCTCCTTTTCCGCAAGTCTCCTTAGTTACACATAGCTTTACAGGATGAGAATGACAGGTAAAAAGCTGTTGTGATCAGCTGTTTTGCAGTCTGTCAGTGGTGTTCCTCTGCTTTGGAATGCTAAGAGGGTCTGGGGAGGAGGGGGGGTGGGAGGGTCACTATGGAAACAGAGAAACCAAGAGACAGGGCACCACTGTGACGTCAAAATTGACCGCTCATACTCCACAAAGACAGGAGGACACATTTTAGACCAATCAGAGCTAAGCATTCAGGCTCATTCTTTTCGTGTTCTACGGATTTCCAGCCATAGCAGGGGTAGGGTATATGAGTATGAACATGTAAGCCTGTATGTACATGTGAATGTACACATAAATTAGTGTTATATGAATGTGAGAATGTAAATATCCTTGACATGACCTGCTCTGAGGCCCTGTAGACATAAATGGTGCATGAACAGCAAACACAGATGCTGTGTGGAGTTTGCATGTTCTCCCCGTGTCTGGGTGGGTTTCCTCCCACAGTCCAAAGACATGCAGGTTAGGTGAATTGGAGACACTAAATTGTATGTGTGTGTCTGCCCTGCGATGGGCAGGTGACCTGTCCAAGGTGTTTCCCTGCCTTTCGCCCTATGAGCGCTGGGATATGCTCCAGCACCCCCCGCGACCCTAATCAGGATAAGCGGCTTAGATAATGAGTGAGTGAAGTCATTTAGTGTCTCTGTGTGTGACAGGCCAAGTACAGAAATGAGGAGACTCAGCCTGTTATTGTTGGAGGCAGGGCTAGGGGGCGATGTTGCACTGTTTGTTTATGCAGATGAAGACGAGAAGTCAAGTGTTAACCATCAGACTCCTTATTACATTTTAAGGAGATATGTGGCTTATATTATCTGCATTCACATCTGTCCTAACAGCCTCACTTCACAGAGAAGAATAAACAATCTATATCCACCTCACTTTCAGAGAAGACAGAAAGCAATAAACAAACACGTCACCTTCAAAGAATAACCAATCAACATGCATCTCACCTTTAGAGAATAACAAATTGACATCTGCCTAACTTTCAGAGAAGACATTAACCAACAAACAAACAATCCACCTTTAGAGAAAAGAGTAACCAATAAACATACACCATGCCTTCAGAGAATAACCAATCAACGCAGACTTTACCTTTGAAGAATAACCAATCAACGTACAACTCACCTTCTGAGAATAACCAATCAATATACACCTCACCTTCAGAGGATAACCAGTCAATGTACACTTCAACTTCAGAGAATAACCAATCAACATACACCTCACGTTCAGGGAATAACCAGTGCATCACTTAAGAGGAGAGAAAAACCATTCAACATGTGCCTCAGCTTCAGAGAGTAGCCAGTCAAAATACAGCCTTTAAGTGGATTTAAATTTAAAAAAAAAGTTTGTTCAAATATATTAAAAAAAAGCTTCTCAATTTATTTAAGTTTAAAAAAAAACTTCTCAACTGATTTAAATTCAAATCTCAAAACATATCTGGACAGGGGCTTAAACAAATGGGGACTATATTACAAGCAATACATAGAATGTGGGGTGTGTGTGTGTCTATGTGTGTGTCTATGTGTGTGTGTTTGTGTGTTGTCCAGCTACTCAACCATGGTTTAGATTGCAGCAAATTTGCAGCCAATAAGATTATACTTACCAGATAAGTTCTGTTAATGTCGTGTTTGCCCTAAACCTCAGCTTGACCGCTGGAATCTCCAGACCATCTCCAGACCACAATAACATAGAGTCAGTCATCGCTTTTCAGAGTGGCCAAGAGACATCTTCAGACCCTAATAACATAGAGTCAGTCATCGCTTTTCAGAGTGGCCAAGAGACATCTTCAGACCCTAATAACATTATTAATACCCGTAATAATAACAGTCATCGCTTTTCAGAGTGGCCAAGAGGCACGGGAGTCATTTGACCGGGACTTTATTCCTCTTTGATAAATTGTAAAATTTTTGCCCCAGCAATGAAGAGCCAAAACAATTGATACTTTTGCGGTTAATTAACCAAACTTCTGATTCTGGCACCAACCCTCTGCTTTAACCAGCTGATACAGTTGGACCGTTATTTTTTACCCAGATTTAACAAAAGACCATTTTTCATCATTTCTTTATCATGCTTTATCTACCCACTCTAATGATGGAAGTTTGAGAGATTCTTATTGGGGTTTTTTTTTTGGCTGAGTTTAAAAATTCCAACATTTAGTAGTTTTAAACTAGCTGGACCTCAACTCTCCACACACTCATATCATTTACAGGTAGAATCCCATTCTTTCATGGTATGTGGAAATCTGGCTCTCACAGCCAGTGGAAACGATCAAGTCTCCTTGCATATAGCTCTTTCAATGTGAGAACAGAATGATGGAGAGATGAAAAACTGTTTGAATGCCCACACCACCAAAAGGGGGAGTGTGTAAGTCATCAGGAATGAGGGCCTGATTCAGACTGAAGGAGGGTAATTATCGTGTCTGTTTACAGTAAGACAATCCACCGTCCCCTCCTCAGGGGCATTTTTGTGTACTGTGTGTGTGAGCACGTATGAGTGTGCGCACGTGTGTGTAGGTGTATGTATGATCTTGTGTGAATGTGTGAGCGCATGTGTTTTTGTGTGTGTGTGTGTGCGTGTGTGAGCATGTGTGTGTGTGTATGAGTGTGAGTGTGTGTGTGTGTGTGTGTGTGAGAGTGCGTGTGGCTAACGTTACGGAATCCAAGTGAAGGGAAATAGGATACGTCGGCGTTTATCAGGGTGAGGTCATTATGTGAAAGGGAAACGACCTTTAGATTAGGAGAGAGAGAGACAGACACCAAAGCCTCTTTAGACTGACCTCCTGGATCGCCGATTAACGGTAACACGAAGCTGACACTGAGTAAGAGTGTGTGTGTGTTTGTGTATGTGTGTGTGTGAATTATTCAAGTCTTGCTACCCAATGCACTGTTACACTTAAATTACCAGCACACACACACACACACACACACACACACACACACACATGCACATGCACATTCACTCTCACGCAACCCTAAACTGCAACTCTCTGTCTGTCTCAAAGAGAGCTCATCTTACCTCTGTGTGTGATATAAGAACTATGATGACAAGTACCCTTCAAAATCCTGCACACACACACACACACACACACACACACACACACACACAGGCTCTTTTTGTAGTCACTAGCACAATCAGTCCAGTCCTGGTAGAGGGACAAAGATGAGTTTGTTGGAGTGAGAAACACATTCATATGGCTGCATGCACAGCCACATGTGTTGGAGTAATTGACGGACAGTAGATACAGCAAGCACAGGAAAAAAAAGGTTAATCATATATTCCAAAAATCACCACCAGTGACAGAAAACATCAACACCAGATGACCTCTTGGCCTGTTACCACAGCCATGGATTTCATTATATTTAAATATGTATTTAAATATTTTAATCATATTGTCTGCAAACAGATGGTCAGCGACCTGTTATTTGTACAACACAGAGGTCGGAAAACTGTCGTTCTAACCTGTACTGTAGAATCAACTGGTCTCCTGTTTTCATCACTGAGACAGCCGTGACACACAACAGAGTCTCTTGTTTATGAGTCTTAATGAAGAGTTATGAGAGAAACAGTTATAGACACACATTCAGCCCATTCAGTTCAGCTTTACTTTACACATCACCTGCCACACGCATCTCTATATAAGCCAATAAACACACTATCAAACACACTTCAATATACAGCATCCTTACGGGCGCATAACAAAAAAAAAAAAAAAATCTAGTTATATAAAAACACACAGAAGGAGACAGGATGTTTGGCTGGAGGCATGGCTGAATCAGTCAGATGGTATGAGAGCAAAGTGTGTGTGTTTCTGTGTGTGTGTGTGTGTGTGTGTGTGTGTGTGCATATGAATATTGGTATGTATACATGTGCATTTGTGTATGTGTGGGTGTGCATGTGTATATGTGTCTGCATGGGTGCATGGGCATGTACATGTGTGTGCATGTGTGCGTGTGTTTGTGTGTGTGTGTGTGTGTATGTGTACATCTGTTAAAGTTTTAGAGATCAGTCTAAAGTCTTACGCTATATTAGACAGAGTACCAGACTCTTCATTTGTCTGTAGTCAATTGCTTTTGTGTCAGTGCAGAGTTTTAAAGGTATAAGCAAAGCTCCAACTGTATAAGAGCATACGACCTGAAGGAGAGGACATTTTTAGAGCCCTTTCACACAGAGGGAGGGGGGGTGGCATAAATAAAGCATTGAAACCAACATTAAAGTGTTTTGCTGCGTCTTTCTCAATACAGCACCTGCAGCTCCTCCAGACTGTGGCTTTGTGCCATCTCGTACACACATTTCCTCTTGTCTGAAAGGTAACGCGTTTGGAAGTGATATCAAAACAAAGCTGTCAACGAGCAAATTTGGTTTGCCAGACGGACGGCAAATCGGGTGCCACAGTAACGCTTTGCTCAACGATTAACTCAACAAGCGGCTGAATACATGAAATGAAAGGGTGCTGCAGGTGTGCAAAGGAAACCTCACAGCCGCTTCCGACACAGCTCTGAATCCGATGTCTCAGTGTGAAAGGGCCTTGAGCTTCCGACACAGCTCTGAATCCGATTTCTCAGTGTGAAAGGGCCTTGAGCTTCTGACACAGCTCTGAATCCGATGTCTCAGTGTGAAAGGGCCTTGAGCTTCTCAAAAAGTGGAACACTTTTGCAGAAGCCAAGATTCCGCTGTTTCCGAACCAACATTCCAATGTTCCATTGGCTCCCATGTCAAAATTCCATAGTTATCATGGTGCATTCAAGTTCCCTCAGAATCTTATATTTACCTCATATTGATAAACGCAGAAATAACCTTCAACCAAGTAAACTGCAGCTTTCTTGCTGACATCATGAGCCTACTGGTCTAATGCTGACAATACAAACATCAGTAAGATTTTACTCATGTGTGTCAAGAATACATTAACATACATCACAAGTCAGACACTCAACTGAGTTCCTTCACATGTTTGACCTTAAGCATCATTTAACTGATTATTTCTATGCTGGAAATTCAAAATTACCAGAAACCCCTTTCTGGTAACCCGCTTTCTGACAGAACCTTCAGTCACATTTCGTATTATATATATATATATATATATATATATATATATATTTCATTGCTGTCCTCTCCTTCATTATATTCCATTTGCCAACTTTGGCCATTCCTGTTGACCATTTTAGAAATCTCCAGCCAACCAATCAGAAACTCACAATCTGTGCCCAAATTTCTGCTTCAGAATCACAAAGACAAACACACATACAGTAAGACATGCAGGGGAGGTACAGAGAGAAAGAGAGAAAAAGGGAGAGGGAGAGAGTGTGTACTGGCACTCCTCTACTGACCCTTTATCTCTCCTTTTTCCTGCTCCCTTTCTTTTTTACAGTGGTTCAGACAGGAAGTGGTTAGACAGGAAGTTGAGATTCAGTGTGCACAGACCCCAGTGTACAACTTCAAGTCTTCAAATTGTCCGACAGCTTCTCCCACTGGTCCTTATCTCTGATCGTAACTCAGAGCACTGATCCAGTTTTAGTCCAGTCTGTCTGTCTGTTTGCCGTGGCCCAGTCTTAAGGTGAGACTGACCGTGGCTGTCTGTCTGTTTGCCGTGGCCCAGTCTTAAGGTGAGACTGACCGTGGCTGTCTGTCTGTTTGCCGTGGCCCAGTCTTAAGGTGAGACTGATCGTGGCTGTCTGTCTGTTCGTCATGGCCCAGTCTTAAGGTGAGACTGACCGTGGCTGTCTGTCTGTTCGTCATGGCCCAGTCTTAAGGTGAGACTGATCGTGGCTGTCCCTCAGTAGTATTCATGTTTCACACCAAGGCTGTCCAGTAGCAGAGAAAAGCAGCAACTTAAAAAAAAAAAGAAACAATGAAAGTAAACAGACTTCTGTTTTTGTCGAGGGGACGGGGAGGGAAGTTCAGCAAGATCCAGGCATCTCATTATGAAACAGAGAGAGGAGAAGAAACAGAGAGAGAGAGAGTGAGAGAGAGAGAAAAAGAGAGAGAGAGAGAGAGAGAGATGTGAACATCCCACATAGGTGATTTGTTGCTTGATTGTTTTATTTGGTCCTAATTAATCCCTTCCTCATACTGGCTGACTGAAACAAAGGAAGGTGGAGTCATTATCTTCATTGGTCAGGCTAACTGTCAGTTACTATGAGCAGTACTGGTGGTTTCCTCATTGGTTGCCTGTTGCAAAAAGGTGGGATGGGGCAGGTGCCCATGCTCTCCTCTTATCAGTAGATGCTTGCAGTGAGGGAGAGGGGCACATAGTGGTCCTGTAATGCTCACTGGTGGGCCGTTGCCATGTTGTTACTATGAGGATGAGGCAGGCTTTGGGACCCTGAGGATGTCAGAGAAAGGGCGGAGCTTGAGGAGGAAACAGCCCGTGGAGTCTGGCACCTGCAACACCGGAAGTGACATTATTTTTTCAGTATGAGATTTCCTTTATCAATCATACACTTGCACCAACTGCTATGTTCATACATACATTTAATTAATGCTTTTAAGCAAAGCGACTCACACATACATCTGTATATCCGGACTCTGGAGTGATTTCAGGGTTAATGTGAGCTTAGTGATCTTGGGCTTAAGCGTGTGGTCTGCTAATTGGTACAGTGGCACTTAACTGTGAGTGAGAAACCCAAACCATCTCTTCTGAGAAGATTACAGCAAAGTAGAGGCCAGAGTTGATTGAAGTAGAGTAGAGTGGAGTGGAATAAAGGAGAGGAGAGAAGAGTAGAGTAGAGTAGTGTGGAGTGGAGTAGAGTAGTGTGGAGTGGAGTAGAGTGGAGAGGAGTAGAGTAGTGTGGAGTGGAGTAGAGTGGAGAGGAGTAGAGTAGTGTGGAGTGGAGTAGAGTGGAGAGAAGTAGAATGGAGGAGAGAAGAGTGGAGTAGAGTAGTGTGGAGTGGAGTAGAGTAGAGTGGAGTAGAGTAGAGTAGTGTGGAGAGGAGTAGAGTAGTGTGGAGTGGAGTAGAGTGGAGAGGAGTAGAGTAGTGTGGAGTGGAGTAGAGTACAGTGGAGTAGAATAGAGTAGTGCGGAGTGGAGTGGAGTAGAGTAGAGTAGAACAGAGTGGAGGGAAGTGGAGTGGAGTAGAGTGGAGAGGAGTAGAGTAGTGTGGAGTGGAGTAGAGTACAGTGGAGTAGAATAGAGTAGTGCAGAGTGGAGTGGAGTAGAGTAGAGTGGAGGAGAGAAGAGTAGAGTAGAGCAGAGTGGAGGGAAGTGGAGTGGAGTAGAGTGGAGAGGAGTAGAGTAGTGTGGAGTAGAATAGAGTAGTGTGGAGTGGAGTACAGTAGAGTAGAGCAAAGTGGAGAGAAGTGGAGTGGGGTGGAGTGGAGTAGAACAGAGTAGAGTAGAGTGGAGTGGATTGAAATAGAGTAGAGTGGAGTACAGTAGAGTAGAGTGGATTGAAGTGAAGTGGAGTGGAGTAGAGTAGAGCAGAGTGGACTAGAGTAGAGTGGAGGGAAGTGGAGTGGGGTGGAGTGGAGTAGAACAGAGTAGAGTAGAGTGGAGTGGATTGAAATAGAGTAGAGTGGAGTACAGTAGAGTAGAGTGGATTGAAGTGAAGTGGAGTGGAGTAGAGTAGAGCAGAGTGGACTAGAGAAGAGTGGAGGGAAGTGGAGTGGGGTGGAGTGGAGTAGAATAGAGTAGAGTAGAGTGGAGTGGATTGAAATAGAGTAGAGTGGAGTACAGTAGAGTAGAGTGGATTGAAGTGAAGTGGAGTAGAGCAGAGTGGAGTAGAGTGGAGTGGAGTAGGGTAGAGTAGGGTTAAACAAATCTGGGTATAGTAAGGCAAACTGGAGGAGAGGTGAAGAGAAGAGAATACAGAGGTGTAGAAAGGAGAGTGGAAATGTCTAAGTGAAAACTCTTTTTAATACACAGGGTCAGGCTAGAGTACAACTGCACTGATCTCAGGTCAGCCACTGTGGACTTTTTCACACTGAAACCAACCATGACTCTCAGATTAAACCAATTATTCTAATCTGCTAATTCACACAGTGCCTAGAAGCAGGAGTTAGGGCAGATTAAGACTGACCTGGGAGGAAGGAGGTTCTCATTGGACTGAACACTGCTAATCCCATATTATCTGCACACTTCCTAATGACTCCTACTATAATTCCATTTTAATCCTAATTTAATCATGTGCTGCGCTGGAAAGAGAAGGGTTTCCCTCTATGCCTGTGCTTCGTCCTTTTTAAATCACTCTGTTCTCCTTGCTCTCTCTAACTCATTAAATTCAAATGAACTCAGTGTGTCATTCAGTAAACACTTCAGTGAGTACTTAACTATGTAAATATTTGGGGGGGCAGGATAAACACTAAAGAGGGTTTATTTAAGTGAATTTCAGTTCAGCTGAATTTTCCTCGTGTAGTGGATTTTATAGTACACATTGTCACAAAGCAGTTTTATAAAACACCAGAGCAGAGACACCAAGAAAAGCCAAACTGGTAAAGGAAAAACTGCCTTCACATCGGAAGCTAGGAAGAAAACTCTCATTTCCTAAAACACTAATGTGCTAACTTTGCAGAAGAGTGTTTTGCGCTAAAAACCAACACCAACGCAAGAGACAACAGTAATCCTGAGTTTGAATGTGGTTTAGTCAGATGCTCTCAGGCCTTCATGTCTGAGTGTCACTCCTACTTACCACGAACGAGACTTCCTGACCCGACTGGAGGATGCTCTTTCCCTGTATGAAGCGTTATCCAATAAGAGGTCTTGGTTTAACTCTGCTTCTGGACCCGCCTTGGGAAGGTCCAGTTGAAACACGGTCGGCGGAGCCATGTCCAGCTCCAGAAACATAATGTTTTCAGCCTGTTTTCAGCAAACCACAGAGAATGCAACCCCCCCCACCAAAAAAAAAATTATTAAACATAATTCAGTCAGGACGTGTGACACATCTTTTGCAGATTACATAATGAATTGCTGTGGGATTCTGCTTGTTCCCCTGCTCTGACTTACGGATACAGGGACATTAGAGTGTGAGATTTTCTAGGCTATGGGATCTGTCTACCTAAATATCTCTATCTAAAGCCTGCTTTACACATCAACATTTTACACGTCTAAATGTGTCTAAGTATGGGCGCACACATTGGATTGTGGGTATCTGTACGTTGGAGAGATATTATGTTTATGTTACATGCACGTCATGAAAATGTCAAATTTTAAGTGGGGAGATGCAGGGTCTCCTGTGCGTGGGCTTGTTTAAATGGGCAGATGAAAGGAAACAGGAGGAAGTTGGTTTTGCATGTATTAGAGGACCCAGGCACTGGTCCTCACTCTCCCACATTAGTGATGATTATGACCAGTGTCCTGTGTTATGGTTCATTCCTGTCATCCCTGGACCCCAGTACTACCCCCCAACAGCCTACTGGACAGGACCAGCTGCCAATCAATTCAGTTTGTTCTTATGGCAGTGCAGGGAACTGGGCATGTTAAAATTAAAAAAATGAAAACACACTGCCTCCTTGTGTACAGAAATGTAATAATTTGCAATTAATAAAAGACAACAAATCTGAAAGCATTGCCCACACGAAAAGGTTTGTGTTCAAAAAGGTTTAGAAGCAAAACCAATGAGTGTAAATGAGGCATACTAGATCTGTCTGTGTATCTGCAATCAGTTAAAAACCAAACAGAACAAAAATGTTGACTAGTTACTTTTCCACCTTAAATGCATACTCTTACATCCTTTTGACTGAGTCATAAATATATATCTCCTGGATACTCAAGGCTTCAAATTTGGTAAATGTAGTTTTTAAAGGTATTAAAAATTCCTGATTTAACATTTCAGTTCATTTTTGTTTTCATTTCATGAACATTTCATTTGCCTTCCTGCCGTTATTTGGGGCACAGCTCTGTTTTCCTAAGCCCTTATAAACGTATTTTGTTCTGGTGGGTGTACATTGTATAAACGGCAAAAAAAAGGAGTTTATGTAATCCACCTACAATACTCTCAGACTTTAACTGAACACTAGAGATTTTGCTGTGCAGTGAGAGTATTTTACAGTAACTGCTGGATGATATGAAAATTATAATCCAATTCATCCAAATATATCTGTGTATAAAAAGTCTTTGGGGAATGAGAAAGTGCCCCCCCCCCACCCCTGTGCTCACTTCCCCCCTCCCTCAATCAGAACGTACCCTGTATCTGGAGTGGGCGCCCATCATCATGGCGGTCCTGGCGAACTGACTGATCGGCCGTTTGTAACCCACGGCAGAGGTTGGTCTTCTCTTCATCTGAGTGAATTTACTGAGAGGGAAAGAGGGAGGGAGAGAGAGTGAGAAAGTCAACAGAGAAACTGACAAAAATAACTGTGTGTGGTAGTGTGTACGTGTGGGAGTGTGTATATGTGTGTGTGTATGTGTGTGTGTGTATGTTTCTGTCTGATCCGACAAAGAATAAAACAGAGCTCATAGAGAGATGAATGAAAGGTTTAATCTAGTACGGACAGAACAGAGAAGGGATACTCTGACACAGAGGAGAATGAAAGAGTTTAAGAACCATTTTAATGTAATTTTGATAAAACAGTGTATGTAAGACTGAAAAAAGCAGATACACCTCTCTCTCTCTCTCTTTCTCTCTCTCTCTTTCTCTCTCTCTCTCCTTCTCTCTCTCTTTCTCTCTCTCTCTTTCTCTCTCTCTCTCCTTCTCTCTCTCTCTCTCTCTTTCTCTCTTTCTCTCTCTCTCTATCTCTTTCTCTCTTTCTCTCTCTCTCTCTCTCTCTCTCTCTTTCTCTGTGCCTTTCAGTTCAGTTTAATGAAATTTGGAAATCCCTGTCTGTCTCATTCTCTGGTCCAGATGGAGCTCCTGTTTTCGTATCGTGTTGCCTTCAAAGACAATATTCATTTCCTGGAGAGCAAAACATGTAGCCCTGACCTTCACCCACGTACACACACACACACACACACACACACGCCAGCATACACATACATAGTTTTTTCTTTCCTTTACTCTGACACATACACATGCACACATCAGAGTTCTTGCTACATCTGAGAGGTGAATCAGAGGTCATGCAGATATCAAAAGGTCACTCACTTTTCCACAGGAACAAGAGGCTGAAACTTCCATTGGTCTTCATCAGTGTCAAACACCAGACGACTCATAATTTTATTTTTCTCTTCAGGAGGGATAAAATTCTCAATGATCAGGTACCTGTTTACACACACAAACACACACACACAAACACAAAAGCACATTATACCTGATCAAACACATAATACACTTAAAATACATCCACGACACACACAGAAACACACACACATTACACACACACAAGTATATGCACACAAAAACACACAATACACCTGATCAAACACAAAATACACATACATTACAAACACACAGACAAACAGAGAATATACACTTCATTTAAAAGTCACACAAACACATTGTGTGTGTGTGTGTGTGTGTGTGTGTGTGTGTGTGTGTGTGTGGATGTGTGTGCGCGTGTGTGTGTTTTCCTTACTTGAATTTGAGTTCTCTGGTGAGTTCGTTTTGGGTCTGCTCCAGTTCCTGTCTGGTCCTCACATGCTCATCATTCACATCCTGTATCTCAGCCCTGACTGACTGTAACTTCGCAAACAACTATACAGAGAGAGAGAGAGAGAGAGACAGGGAGGGAGGGAGAGAGAATGAGGTGGGGAGAGGAAAAAAATTAAGGTGAGAATGAGGGCTTAGGAGGAAAAAGGGAGAGCGATAAGAGAGATGTAGAAGAAGAGATGTAGAACAGACGTTTTTTTTATTTATCTGGGCCAGAGGAGGGTGTGATGGCAGCAGTGTCCAACAGGCCAATCTGTTGTACATGGCAACAAGGCTAGAATGTTAATGTTCCCCAGCACAGGAATGGACCAATTAGAAACCAGTTAACTCCATGCCAGCAGATACTCTGTTAATAGTTAGTAGATATTTTCCATTCATCCATGTTTTAATTTGCCTTCCATGCAACATCCTTTCATTCTGCCCTTCTTTCATTCATTCATTCATCCATCCATCCATTCATTTAT
>NC_044502.1:17670021-17695021 GCF_902362185.1 Chanos chanos
GCTTTGATAAACACAGATGTTAATTACCTCAAACATGTGATACTGAGTGTCTCTCAGCAGGACACTTCTCTCTGTCAGCTCTACACACAGTCAGACCTTTTGACTATGACACCTTCTGACATCTTGTGAAGAGCATGACGGTGCTAACACATTCAGCTGGGGATGACTCTGTTTGTGTCTGTTCAGAGAGGAGGAGACCAGCCAAGAACAGACTGAGTGACCATCATGGAGACTCAGGCCTGTATCTTACAGCGACTTTAACATTTGACATGAACCATTTTACCATCAGACAATGTGACATTAATGGTGGAATGCAGTTTGACTTTTAACCAGCATAACCTTCAGGCAGATTAGGATTGAGAACACTGGCTCTTCACTTACATTACACTCAGTGAGAATCCAGCGAAAATACGGACAAATGTGCTCCTCACTGATAAGACATTTCAAATAAGAATATAATGAAAAAGGGATAGAAAGAGAGAGAGAGAGAAAAGAGAGAGAGAAAAGAGAGAGAGAAGGAGAGAGTAGCGAGTTTTTAAATAGAAAGTTTCCCATAGGACCTGCCAGCAGGGCAGCGCTGTCATCACACACACACACACACACACACACACACACACACACACATACAGAGCCAGCAGTAGGACTACAGACAGGGTCTTTAAATCCAGGGACACCCCCCCCCCTTTCTCCACAGGTTGCCATAGAGACAGAGAGAGAGGAGGAGGTAGACTCATTCTGTATTCACCAAGACATCAGCTCATTGGCTGCTCACCCCACCAATGCTCCACCCACCACTACCCCCTGATGCTGACTCATCAATATTTCAGTAAAGCAGCAGTGCATGCTGGTAGCAGAGAAGTGAGAGTGATCCCAACAGAAGACAAAGAGAAACTGTCAGCGTACACACATACATACAGGTACATCACATCAGTCATATCAAAACAGAAACAAACCTACTGACAAAGGTTAAACAGATTCAAAACACAAACCAGCCAAACATACATATGACTATGGTACATACGGACACACACACACACACACACACACAAACCAACAGGGTCTGTGTCAGTGCTTCTTGTGCTTAGTCTTCCTCTCCTTCTCACTGTCCCTCTTTCCTTCCTGTCTCTAATTAGTCCAGGAAAAAACACTCTGTAAACAGAATACACAGGGACCATAGTCTCACACACACAATCGCACTGTGAGTTTGTTCGAGTGTGGTATACGCACGCGCACATGTGTGTGTGTGTGTGTGTGTGTGTGTGTGTGTGTGTGTATGTACTTTAAAGGGATTTTTGAATTGTAAAATAATCATTAGTGAGGTTTAATGTGATGTGTTTCCTATAATGGAAGTTATTGTTTAAGGTTCTGTGATGTGATTGGCTGAAACACAGCTGGCAGGAAGGAGGAAGTGATGGGCCATCCTCTAACAGGAAATAACAAGAGGGTAGCCATGACAGTTATTTTTAAAACCCTCCCACGCAACTTGTCTTTTCCATTCTGCCTCTCTCTGTATCTCTCTCTCCGTCCCTTTCAGTCCTTTCCTATAATTCTCTCTCTCTGAATCTCTGTCAGCCTCACTGTTCTGGCTTTCCACTTGACTTCTTTTTCAATGTCCCTCTCCTCCCCAAACCCTTTCTCCTCCTTCTCTTTCTTCCTCTCTTCTTTGTGACATTTCAGACATACATCTTCATGAGACAGAGAGAGAGAAAAAGAGTGAAAGGGGGGGGGGGGGGGGGGGGGAGAGAGAGACAGAGAGAGAAAAAAGAGTGAAAGAGGGGGTGAGAGAGAGAGAGAGAGGGAGAGAGCGAGAGAGAGAGAGAGAGAGAGAGAGAGTGACAGTGTCTGTCCCAGAAAAGGGCTCTAAGAATAACCTGCTGCTGGAACTATCTGCTGATCAGCACAAATACACCAACAGCTCTCTCCATCATGTCTCTCACACACAAGCACACATACACGCGCGCGCACACACACACACACACACCCAGATCTTGCTGACTCACTCAAAGGAGAGAATCTTTTAACCACAAGAAAACACAATCAGGATAATGTTTCACAAATGAACACCCTCACACACACACACACAAACACGCACGCATGCACACACGCACACACATACGTAGAAACACAGCCCTAACTAGATGTTTAATCAATATCTTGTAGCCCCAAATCCTAACACCTCTTTTAGTTGGTGTGAACCCTCCGCCTGACAACCAGCTTCTGATTGGCTGTTTCCTAACAGAGAAAAAAAATCAGAGCTTATAACTACTCGCATTTAAGCCTGCTGGTTCCTGCAGCTCACCAATCAGAGTCTTGGACAATAAACAACAGAGAGGATTCACTTTTCCCCCTTCAGGACACTCGTTCTGTTCATTTTAATGTAATCAATGAATCAGATCATTTCACTTTCAAATGAAGCACAATGTAAATTATGTGGTGGTGCAATTCAGCTGAGGACACCTTGTTCGAAAACAGTCAAAACTGAAGAACCCACTTGGCTTTATCGTTTTGTCTACTATATTCACTGTATATATTTGTATGTGTGTCATGTTTTGTTTTGTTTTGTTTTTCCAGTTGTTGTTTTTTTGTTTGGGTTTTTTTTTTTTTTTTTGCATTAGGGTATGCTCTCATAACATATAATATTTTTCATAAATCTTATGAGAAAGTTTGGACAGAATAATCAGAAACACAGGAAAGAAAGAAAGAGAGAGAGAGAAAGAGAGAGAGAGAGAGAGAGAGAGAGAGAGAGGGGTGGGGGGGATGACGATGAGAGTGAGAGAGAGAGAACAGAAAATTAAAAGAACTAGCAGTTATTACACATGTAAGTCCAACTGTCTGTACCTAACACACTTTTTTTTTAACTCAACTTAGAGACTTAAGTGGACATGACATAGCAAGACTGCCGATAGAATCCTGTAATTTACTGAAGATAAGATCTCTACAGGAAGAGATGTTAGAAAGGAGTGTTTTTCAAGGGTAGACTAACCCATTTTTTCCATCTTGTTTTCATTCACTTCCTACCTTAAAACATTTTTTTTCTAGCTGGTGCTCTGATAGGTTTCACTGTCTGTGATCATTTAGTTTCAGCATGCTAACAATTAGCACCCTTAGCTGGACACAAATGAGTGTACCCGAGCCTAAGATTTGGCAAGCATCAAAACTGCATTTACAGAGTGATTTTTACAGTCAGAGCATGACAGCGTTTCCTTTTATGAAGACAAGACTTACGCCACAGAACACCTGCTGCTCTGACATTTGGCTGTTTAATCAGTTTAGCTTTGTATCACACTAGCCTCTAGCATATTCACTAATCTTACTAATCTTTAATACAACTCATCTCTGAAGGAACCAGGATTTAAGTTAATTTACCTTTTAAATGACATGTCAGCAATGTCTGTAACATACATTGGATTAGGCTAAATGTGGATTTAGCTGTAAACACCAATGATGAATGACCAGTGTGTTAAACGACGCATTCTTCTCTGTAGTAAATAAGTTTTGCGTTTGGTGAGGGAAATGAGAGTGTTCAGCTACAGTGAAAATCTGATGAGGAAAAACCTATCAAAACAACCAGAGAGTCACAGCAACATCAAAGAGGACAAATAAAGTGCCTCTTTTCTCTCTCCCTCCCTCTCTCTCTCACGTGTGCGCACACACACACACACACACACACACAAAATCCAATTCCCCTTCATCCTCACTGGAGGGCATATATTCAGCCAATAACTGAACCGATGTTGTGTGATAGGGACTGTGTTTGTGTGAGCATATATGTGTATATGTGTAGTGAGAGAGAGAAAGTAAACGAGAGAGAAAGAAGGCATCTCAGAAAGAGAGAGAGAGAGAGAGAGAGAGAGAGAGAGAGAGAGAGAGAGAGAGTGAGGTTGTTATACCCACAGCCTGAATAAAAAGTATATTTACAGTTTTTCATGGCTTCGATCTCCAAGGTTTTTTCTGGTTCTCTCTATTTTACCCAGGTTCTTCCAGCCGTGCAGCTGTAGTGTTGTGTTCCAGTCTATGGCATGTTAGCCCAGATTTCAGAAAGGCTCCTAACCCACTTTTCATCTATTTTTACAGCAGTGTCTCAAAGCCACAGCATCCAACACATAGGCAGGGTTTTTTTTTTTAACAGACCTGTCAATCCACATAACACTACTCCAAATAAATTTGATATTTATGAAGATACACCTGAAATTCAGCCCAGTAAGGTTTAATGGTGTCAGGGTTGTTCATTCTGGAAATATGTATGGCACCTGATCCTAAAGCTTAATCTGATCTAAACATGTTTTTTATTTCTATTTACTTAGAACATTACCTAATGATTTCCTGTAAATAAATTATATACACTACACACACACACACACACACACACAAACACTCAGTCAAGAGAGGACTCATAGATGTGTTCTTTTAGCATCATGAAAACGAGGCACAAAAGGTAGGCCATGACTAATCCACAGTCAACACACACACGCACACACACACACGCACACACACACACACACACACACCTTAAACTTGGCAGTGAGGAGCCTGGTGGCCTCCTCCTCCTTCTTCAGATCTTCCATCATCCTCTCCTTTTCTTCCAGAAGTTTCTGCTTCTCCTCCGCCACAAGGGAATGATCTTCTCTTATAGCCTCCTTCTCTCTTTCCAGTTTCTCCTGCTGCTCCTTCATATACTCCTGTGCCTCCTTCTCTATGCTCTCCTCAGTTTCCTCATCCTCATCCTCTTCTTCTTTTATCTCTCCTTCTATCTCTCCATCTTTCTTTAGCTGCCTGCTCCTCCTTTTCCTCTTCATCAGCATACCTCGTTTGTCGAGTTGCGCTCGGAGCTCAGCGATCTTTGCCTGGAACTCTCTCAGCAATGCATCTTTGGGGTCCTCATTGACCCGAGGTTTGTTTTTGATGTTCTTGGCACGGTTGGCGTAGCGTAGCGTCGTAAGGGTCTCCTCGTAGTTGTATGCCGCAGGTCCCAGAGTAGCGACCATGATGGTTTTGGCGTTCCCACCCAGTGAGTCCTGGAGCAGACGTGTGAGTTTGGAATCCCGGTATGGGATGTGGGAACTCCTGCCATCCACCAAGGCTGAGATAACATTGCCGAGCGCCGAAAGAGAAAGGTTGATTTTCGTGGCCTCCTTCAGGCGATCTCCATGCACCCCTGTCTTGGCCTGTCTCTCGCTCCCTGCCAGATCCACCAGATTCAATTTACCCACCCGGATATGATTCTGCCCGTCTGGACCCAGCTGGCTGCATTCCACGGTGATGAGGAAGATTGCGTGTGAGCGGGAACTGTGTTCGTTCATGTTGGTAAATCCGATGGAACGCGTCTGATTCCCAACGTTCATCACATGTTCGATCTCCTTAACGTTCTTGGTGACGAAGGAGGAGAGGTCACGGATGTACACACCTGAATCGGGACTCTCTTTGAGTTCTAGCTTTCTGCTGTGGTCTTTGGAGAGCAAATCACGAATTTCCTCTTGGTAGATCTCCAGGTATGAGGCTCGTACGAGGTACTGTTGGTTCTGCGAACGGGAGATGTGTGTGAAAATATGTTCAAAGGAATTTGGGATGATCCCTCTCCGTTCTGGATCCATCCACTGACCCTGCATGGTGTATGTTTTTCCAGTACCAGTCTGCCCGTAAGCAAATATGGTCCCGTTGAACCCTTGCAGCACCGAGTCAATGAGGGGCCGCACTGTCTCGTCGTAGAGGTCGCTCTGTTTAGAATCAGCATCGTAAACGGCGTCGAACGTGAATGTTTTCAGTAGCTCGCCCGGACCCGCTTTGGGGTTCCGCAGCGCAACCTGGCCCAGTTTAACGTCCATATCAACGATTTTCTCATACCCCGCCGCCTCTTCTTTCCGATTCAGCGGGCGACAGCGCACGACCACCTTAACCGTTTCACAGTTTTTCGTTTTTGCGGACATTTTGTGAAACTCTCCCAAATTCGACAGTCTTAGCAAACCTAAAACACCGACAAAATTAAATGTCGGTTAAACTTAATTGGGTTAAATATCATAAGGCAGTATCACACGACTTGCAGGCAACGGCATCAGCTTCGGCAAGTGCCCGACGCATAATTTCTGCTCATGTGTGAATCTCCGTTATAGTGTGTCAGAAAAACAAAAGACATTACCGGCTGCGACACGGTCCGTTCGATGAATGAAATCACAGTCACGCTTATCTCAAGCAAATTACCCTGCTCATATCCAAAATCAGCCGCGTCTGTGAGGTATTCGGTGCATTTCGGCAACGCCTAGTATCCGCCGCTGCAGCCCTGCCCTTGCTCGCGATGCGCACAACTGCTCCTGCCACAGTAAGGGGGATGCTGACAGTCTGTGCCCCCGAGAACGCACGCTCTCTCTCTCGCTCTCTCTCTCTATCTCTCTCTCCCTCTCCCTCACGCACGCCCGCACGCGCACGCTCCGACCCAACCCTCACATAGCCTACACAATTATCTCATTCATGCCCCCTCCTCCCTACATGACTGCAAGCGCCCCAAGTGATTTTTGGGATATGGAGTCTCACATTTAAACCTATTTCAGCACTTGGATGACCTTGCAATTAACAGAAGACTTCCCTATTAAAACGCACGGTATATTTTATTTCATTGAATTTTATTACATTTTATTCATTTTATTTAATTTATATGGAAATATAAGATACATTATGGTTTGGATGTATAAAACCAGTCAAAAAGCACAATATGTTTGTCGGTTATCCATTTTTTTTATGTGTACAATAAAAATGGTTGTATAACACTATATTAGCCTATTAAAACATAGTAAAGTCGACCATCACTGCTCTCTGTGATATGAGAAAGAATTATTGTTCCTGTTGTTACAGTTTCATATAGTGTTTTGATACAATTAATATTTTTGCAATAATATTATTAATGTATGTAACATAACTATGCTATAATAGCATTAGAATTAGAATTACTATCATGCTGTGTATGTGATCACTATATATATATATATATATATATATATATATATATATATATATATATATATATAAATAACCTAAATTGGTTCACTAGTTTTAGACAATTACTACTAGTATATTTCCATCATCTCCGTATCACAATCCTTTAATTCTTCTTTAGTTTGCCTTTTCCATTGTTGTCAAAGTCCTGAAGTTTTGTGCTGATTTTTATTTCTTTGATGTAATTTCAATTATTTTATTACATGCATTCGTTACTTACGTTTAAAAGAGTTCAAACAAAAGGAAGTGATGAAAGAAATGCGCGTGGGAGCGGGGGTGAGCGAACAGGAGATCCTTGATCGATAGGTAGAGGGTAGAATATGCCGTTGTCGGAAATTTTGTTCTATCACTACGTTAACGTTATGCAACAGTGCCATCTACTGCTGAACAGCTGTACTCCGCCCACTTGAGAGCACAAAAATTGGCACAAACTGATCAATGAACTTCAACTACGTAATTCCATAACATCATCCAGTCGTTATTCACGTGCTGGTTAAGGTCGTTTACCAGGAGGAGGTGAATATCTCTAGATAATGGTTACATCTGTCTAATAAAACAAATTTTGGTCATGACTGCATTCCATTAGATGATTAAAAATGGAATAAGCATCTAATTCAAAGTATAGTACAATACACATGTTTTGTTTGGTTGTTTGCTTGTTTGTTTCACAATGACATGGACATAAAGCTGTACAACAGTAAATTTGACTAAAAGCCCTTGTGGATAAGTCCAGTAGGGATGTGCTGGTGGGTTAAAGAGGTTTTGGACACTATTGTTTAGCAGTTTGGATTTCAGAGATGTGCTCAGTTTTGACATGAGCCTCTCAGGAGTGGGACTGAAACCAGTAACTCTCTGATTCCCAACTGACCCAGGACCATCAGCTCTGAGCTTTAATTAAGTGCATCTGTTAATTGTGTATTTTAAGTAAAACAAAACAACAACAACAACAACAACAACAAAAGCTTTCATAGTGTTTGATAAAATTAGTAATACAAAAAGTCTTCACATTTCAATGTTGGATAAGGTTGTTTTTTTTTTAGTGTGTGAGTGTTTCTTCCTATTTATAACTGTTAGGTCTTCATATGTGAAAAGCTAAAGCTATAACTTCAGACTCCAAACTTAAATCAAACCAAAGTCCTCACGATTTGAGACTCCCAGTACGATACTCACTTCACCATTATAACATTCCAGTTACCTCCTCTCCTAGGCTGACAATCAACATCTTCAGCCTCTGTCTCCCTCTCTTTCTCCCTCTCTCTCTCTCTCTCTCCCTCTCTCTCTCTCTCTCTCTCTCTCTCTCTCTCCCTGAGGTAAAATAGAGTCTGTCAGGTCTGTGCTTGACCAGAGTGAACATGCACAGGAATACTCTGCATTCTTGTAGTAGCTGTGAGTTGCCTAATGATATGTGTGTCACTCTGGCACACAGAGAAGAGACTTCGGCTCACAAGCTGTACTGTTGGAAAACTTTCAGTAAATGACTAGAGACGATCCCTCTCTCTACCTCTCTCTCTCTCTCCCTGTCTCTGTAATTGTGTGTGTGTGTGTGTGTGTGTGTGTGTGTGTGTGTGTGTGTGTGTGTCTGTGTGTCTGTGTGTTATGTAGTTGCAGCTGAATGGTGTGATATTCAGAGGAATTAGAAGAACCAAATGTTTGGCTAGAGTGATTTGTATGTGAGTGTTTTACACAGACTGTTGCCACACCCCTGATGTATGTGTGTCCCACTCAAACTTTGCTCTAACAGAGTCCCTTTTGGAACATAGACAACTGCACTCACATCATTCTGTCTTTGTGTTGAAGACTGATCTGTTTCATTGGTCTTAGTCTTAAGGTTTGATCAGTTTCATTTGTCTTCATTTTGAAGACAGAGCATATCTCACTGGCAGGCGGAGAGATCCAAAACCAATCCAAACCAAAGCAAACAAAATAATGCTCTCACAGAAGAGCACTAGGAAATATGGAGAAAACGTGGTAAGGAAATTCTTCCTGAAAATTCCGGTATTACTTTTGACAACCCCAGAGTAGGTGAGAGATTTCTAGTCAGGGTTTGACTACAATATTAGTCAGCTCCTGCTTGCGTGGCTGAGTCAGCTATATCCACATGCTTTTGCATCCTTTCAATTGCTAACCGGAAATCAGCCATCACACCTTGCCCATAAGATTGGCACAGGGTCAATAAGGTCACGAAGAAACATAATTCAAGGGTTTAAGACTAAAAATTTGAAAAAAGGTCTATGCTTGTTTGCATGTACGTTTCTGAGTGAAAATCCAAAGGAGTTCTCTGTGAGCTTGATAATCTTTTAAAAGCATCCAGGTAAGTTGATGTTCAGGCATTAGCAGCATTAAGTTGTGAAGACTTATCACCCAGCATACAAAAGTTGGGCATTTCATGAAAAACCAAGCACAAAATTTCCTGAGAACGCTGAAACCGCACACGCAGTTCGGGACACACCCGGGCCGCGCATTACAGTTGACATCATTCAGCTTGACTCACAGCTGGGTTTGTCACTGAGTCCTGAATCCTGATATTACACACCCCACAGCGGAGAAGTTTCACAAGCGAACTGATTTCGTGAAACGACCTGTCATTTCGGCTCTTTGAACTGCATTTAGCACACATAACTCTACAGACAACTAGAGCCAACATGTACGGAGCGGTCACGCAGTAACATTTGGCTACTTCTACCAATCAACGTCAAAAAACGCCCTCCCGCCTCTTGACGGAGAACCGCTTGTCGAATTACCGTCGCATATTGATTTGAAAAGCAGTCAAATAGGCCAATAGTGAGGCAAAACAGAATCCTATGGGCGGGGTGGAGGCGTGGAACTAAAAATCTTAGGGTGTCGCCTTGGTGGGTCCATTCGAAGGCGACGGCGGTCGTCTGTATGTGTTTTCGGCTGGAAATTACAAGTAGAAATCGAAATCATAGCTATACAAAGGTACTGAAGTAAACAGCCGACAGTATTTAATTCCTTCGGATTTGTAATCCAAGGGCTTCTGTGATGAAGCGGAATGCCAAGAGTTTGAATTAGCTCGCTGGGTTAGTTTGAAGAAAGAGTAACAGAGTCGGGCTGAAGGGGAGCCATTTTGTCCCGACTGTGTGGGAGAAAAGAAAAAGACTGGAAAAGGGGGATTTTTTGAAGAAGGGGAAGTGTATCATCCTCAGTATAAATACCGTGAGGACAGCACTTTGACCCACTGGCAAACTAAACGTTTAGATATCAACAGTGGTTTTCTGACGAAATTTAGACAGCAAGCTAGCCACCCAGCTGTTTATCTGCTAGCCTAGCCCCTTTTCGATAGCTCCGGATTTCTGTCTATCTCTTTTTGTCCATCTCTCCGTTTGTCTCTCACTTTTTAATAAATGGCGAAGAAGACGTATGACCTGCTCTTTAAGCTTCTCCTAATAGGAGATTCTGGGGTGGGAAAAACATGTGTGCTGTTTCGCTTCTCAGACGACGCGTTCAACACCACTTTCATTTCCACCATAGGTGAGTATAACGTTAGACTTAAACGTGTGTAGGTGTGTATTTTTTTTTTAACTGCTCTCAAAATGATCTTACACCAACAATGGTCTGCTGTACTGTGTTAAATATCTAGCCTAATTGGTATGCAAAACCAGGCGATCTGAACTAACGGACCTACACTGAGGCCCACACTGCTTCAACTTAGTTCAGATTTAAAAATAAACTTTATTTTAGAAATTAGTTTTACAGTGTCTAGCCAACAAATAATAATGACTGTTACAATTAGAGATGGAGACATGTCCGTTATAGTATTTGCCTCCCACAAGTAAGTCAAAACAGTAATACCTCAGCAAGTCCCGCCGAGGGTCTTTATTTGGTTCCCATTGTTCTTTTTCCCGTTTCAGTTCATCAGTGATTTGTCTTTAAAAACAGTTCAGGCAGCTATGCAAATGTGATCGATAGTCAAGATCCAACATGGTTTTAATTATATCAATTTCATAATGCTCACAGAACAAGTTCCCCAGAAAATTAAAAAACTGCCGGCTTGTTAGCGAGTTAGCTAGCAAAGCTACCACTAACAGTGTGGCTTATGGAGAGGCATTATATTAGAAAGGGTTTTCTGCTCAAAACGTGATCGTGCAAGTTAAATCACGTGTGTGTTTTATTGTAAAACAGGGATAAATCTATGCCTCTGTAACTGTTTCTGTTAGGCTCGGTTTAGTCAAATGGCAAATTGATATTGTTTATTTTTTATTGACTGACAGTTAGCTAATGAGTTGACCAACATGCCACCTGTGAGCATTTGACGGGAGCTACACCACACTGCGGTGTAATACAGGGTACCGGATAGAGTGATCCGGTGTGCTGCACTGTGTTGAGAGCTAAACCTTTTGTGTTGGCAAAACACCTGCACTTGTTAGAAAGAAGTATTTAGGTGGCTGGGGGGCCTAGCTAACTCAGAACGTAGCCCAGATCGCATGTTTTCTTAGAATAAACGGACTCTCAGCGGGAAAAAGTGCCTCCGTGTCAACTCTTCATTTTGTTTTTTGTTGTCTGCTCTTGTATTCCACGGTTCCTCCACTTTTTTGAAAGACCATAACAGTTCATCAGCTTGACGTCATGGTGCATGCGCGGAATGTGTTGGAACACAAGTCAAACGATTGCCTAAGATCCGCATTGGTTAAAGAATGTATATGTTTTAGGGTGGTAGCTTACGCTTTCTTTCTTTTTAACTAAAACTGTCAGTTTTTTGGGTTTGGGGGTTTTTTTTTCTTCAGATAAGGCTGTCAGAAATAATACGTCCATTAAAGTTTTTTTCTGTTCATAGTTTGATCTAAGTCTGTAGAGACATGTCAGAATGTGTTGTTATTATAGGAAGTAGCGGTTAACTCGCTGGGGGGTTTTTTGTCGGGTTGGGGTCGAGGCATATGCTTTAAGGGTCACTTTGAGGGTTTTTCGTAGCTGTGTGTGAGAGACTCTTCTGAACGTTTAACAGCAGGAGTAAGTTAATAGACCATATCCTCTCAGTCAGTGACCTCATCTCTTTCTTTCTCTCTCTCCCCCCCACATGTGTGTTTAACATGCAGCCTAAGCTCATGTATAAGAATACTGACCCTCCACTATTTTTACTGTCTGAAGACCCTTTAAGGTCCATACACAGAATTTTGACACATTGTTTCTAATCATTTCACGCAGTGTCTGTCTTCCCCTGGACATCTGTTCAGTCGTTCTCTAAATGTTCCCTACAGGACAGGGTCTCTGATGATCCGTCACCGGATTCCTTGTCAAAATTAGACACACAGTTTTACCTGGGAGACAGAAACAGCAGTGTGTGTGTGCGTGCGCGTGTGTGTATATGTGTGTGCATGTATGTGTGTGTACTCCTCAGTAACCACTAACTCAGAGGGCACAGAGTTGGGTTGATGGGGAAACCAGTAGGACTCTGGAACTAGGCAGTCCCATGTCTGGGGTCTAAGTAGTGTTTTATTGGCGGGGGTTTTTCCCATGATGCAGCTCAAACGGGTTAGTTGACATGTGACAAACACAGAAGTGTATAATTTTGAGCTGTCTTTTTCACTCTTTGTTTACGCTATTTATTCCTGCCTGTGACTGATTTAAGACACACCCACAAATTGACATCTGACATCTGATGGTTAGGCCTAGATCTAGACAGAGAAACAGAAAGTGATCATGATAATCAAGACAGGTTCAGGGTTTTGCGAACACAAAATTCCAAAACTAAGCCAAAGTTAAACTTAACTTGGACAGTCTGCTTCATGCTTTATCTTACACAAAAATAATCCAGTTATCTCATTTAATCATAACAGTCATGTTCTCGTTGTACACATAAAGCCAAACGGCAGTGGATGTTTGTTTATAAACGGGGATTTTTAAAAAAAAAGTACAGAGTGACTTGACAGTCTGTGAGTAATGCGGTATTAAGATGTGTCAGTGGGTCGGAACTGAATGTCAGTTCCTGTCCTGCCCAGGTATCAATCAGTACCCAGCTTCAAAGCCCTGTCAGCTCACACTAAGCCTGTACAGAAAGGCCTGGAAACTGGCACTGTCTTAGTCTGGTTTTTGTGTGTAAGGGTTTGAGTTTGGGAGTCTGTGTTCGTCTGGTTTGAGTTTGGGAGTCTGTGTTCGTTTGGTCTGAGTTTGGGAGTCAGTGTTCGTCTGGTTTGAGTTTGGTAGTCTGTGTTGGTCTGGTTTGTGTGTGAGGGTTTTAGTTTGGGAGTCTGTGTTAATCTGGTTTGTGTGTGTAAGGGTTTGAGTTTGGGAGTCTGTGTTAGTATGGTTTGAGTTTGGGAGTCTGTGTTAGTCTGGTTTGTGTGTGTAAGGGTTTGAGTTTGGGAGTCTGTGTTAGTCTGGTTTGTGTGTGTAAGGGTTTGAATATGGGAGCCTGTGTTAGTCTGGTTTGTGTGTGAGGCAATGTTTAGGGCTTTGAGTTTGGGACAGTAGATGCAGTTTAGGACGGGAGGGTGGGTCGGTTTGTCCTCCCAACAGTAACAGTTAATGACGAGGTATAAACATTTCCCTGTGACTGATTTAGCTCAGGAGAAATAGCCTATAGGTTGACCTTACTGTTGGACTGTTGTGTATGGCTGTGTGAGACAGAGTAACCCTCTGTGTGTGTGTGTGTCTGTCTGTGCACATGACATTTACCTGCAGAAGGAAGCCTGTGTGTGCATGTTTGTGTTTGCTCAGCCCTGTGAAAAAGTCCCATTGAGTCATATCTGTGTCAGGTGATGAGGTGCCTAGATCGTATGTCATTTAGATCCACCTGTTCAGTGCCTTCTCTCCCATGAGTGTGTGTGTGTGAGAGAGACTGGAGTGTGAGATATAAAAGTAGCCAGGGATAGCTTGACTGGGTCGTATGGGCCTCGTTGTTCTGTGCATGTAGTGTGAATGACCCAGATTGAAGCTGCTGATGATTATTTGTGTGAAACACCTGTCTACATAAGGGAACTTTAGGACAGAGTGGTGTGTGTGTGTGTGTGTGTGTGTGTGTGTGTGTGTCAGTGTCAGAGAGAAAGGGAAAGAGAGCATACCCGGGCTATGATCCCGGTGACTTGTCATGCAGTGTCATTTTGTGCTTTTTGCCTCTTTGTCGCTCTCATTTTTCTTTTCTCCTCTCTCTCTCTCTCTCTCTCTCTCTCTCTCTCTCTCTCTCTCTCTCTCTCTCTCTCTCTCTCTCAATGCCACTGGTGCCAGGGTTGTAGCTCAGTTTCTTAAAATACTCCTTGGAAACTCCCTCTCAGTTCAGATTCTAGTGCCGACACATGCCAAACCGTCAAATCAACAACACACACTCACTTACCACACCAAACCACCAACACACACATGCCCCCCCAACTACTACTAAATGGTTCTTAGATGGCATAAGAACTTATGTGCACACTGTCAAACCATACACACAGTCAAATTCCCCTCATTTCAGACAGTTACCCTGGCATCAGTAGTCAGTGGATCAGATATGACACACACTCATCAGGCTACAACAACAGCATCTCTACACAACACTCAACCCCAACATCTCTACACAACAGTCAACCCCAGTGTCTCTACACAACACCCAACCCCAACATCTGTACACAACACTCAACCCCAACATCTCTACACAACACTCAACCCCAACGTCTCTTCACAACACTCAACCCCAACGTCTCTTCACACCACTCAACCCCAACGTCTCTTCACAACACTCAACCCCAACGTCTCTACACAACACTCAACCCCAGTGTCTCTACACAACACTCAACCCCAACGTCTCTACACAACACTCAACCCCAACGTCTCTTCACAACACTCAACCCCAGTGTCTCTACACAACACTCAACCCCAGCGTCTCTACACAACACTCAACCCCAGTGTCTCTACACACAACACCCAACCCCAACATCTCTACACAACACTCAACCCCAACATCTCTACACAACTCAACCCCAGTGTCTCTACACAACACTCAACCCCAGTGTCTCTACACAACACCCAACCCCAACATCTCTACACAACACCCAACCCCAACATCTCTACACAACACCCAACCCCAACATCTCTACACAACACCCTACCCCCCAACATCTCTACACAACACCCAACCCCAGTGTCTCGACACAACACCCAACCCCAACATCTCGACACAACACTCAACCCCAGTGTCTCTACACAACACTCAACCCCAGTGTCTCGACACAACACCCAACCCCAACATCTCTACACAACACTCAACCCCAGTGTCTCTACACAACACCCAACCCCAGTGTCTCTACACAACACTCAACCCCAACGTCTCTACACAACACTCGACCCCAGTATCTCTACACAACACTCGACCCCAACATCTCTACACAACACTCAACCCCAACATCTCTACACAACACCCAACCCCAGTGTCTCTACACAACACTCAACCCCAGTGTCTCTACACAACACCCAACCCCAGTGTCTCTACACAACACCCAACCCCAACATCTCTACACAACACCCAACCCCAGTGTCTCTACACAACACTCAACCCCAGTGTCTCTACACAACACCCAACCCCAGTGTCTCTACACAACACCCAACCCCAACATCTCTACACAACACCCAACCCCAGTGTCTCTACACAACACTCAACCCCAGTGTCTCTACACAACACCCAACCCCAGTGTCTCTACACAACACCCAACCCCAACATCTGTACACAACACTCAACCCCAGTGTCTCTACACAACACCCAACCCCAGTGTCTCTACACAACACTCGACCCCAACATCTCTACACAACACCCAACCCCAACATCTCTACACAACACTCAACCCCAGTGTCTCTACACAACACCCAACCCCAACATCTCTACACAACACCCAACCCCAGTGTCTCTACACAACACTCAACCCCAGTGTCTCTACACAACACCCAACCCCAGTGTCTCTGAGAAAATATTCCAACTCTCACGCTTCTATGACATGAGCCTAGAATGTGTGTGTGTGTGTGTGTGCGCGCGCCTGCGTGTGTGTGTTTGACACAGAGTTCGCTGTGGGCTTGTTGATTCCCTCTACAATGATTTAGTCAACAGATTCAGGAGCTGTTTACTCTCTCGGTGGTTATTCACAGGAAACTCACATACCTCACTCTGTGCATGGATAGATGGATGGAAGGGAAAAGGAGAAAGAAGTGAGAGAGTAATGGATTTTTAGTTAGCTGAGAGTGAGAGAATGGAAAAGAAAAGGATAAGAAGGGGGGAGGGGTTGGGAGTGAGTGATGTGCTCTGTCTTTCTGTCTCTCTCCCTCTGCGTGCGCGTGCATGTGTGTGTTGCTCCTAGGAGCTCTGGTTACACCAGTGGCACATTCCGTTACTCGGGCTCAACTCAAACTCTACAAATGCCTCAGCACACGCACGCACACACACTGTGGTTTCAAAGACACGGTTCTCAAACACAAACACATGCACACATTTTCTGACCTCACACTTTCTGTTCACTCACTCCCTCAGCTGCAGGGTTTGAGAGATTCTTCAGTTTTCCCCAAACACAGAGGAGGTCAGAATCAAAGCAGAGAGAGAGAGAGAGAGAGAGAGTGAGGAAACAGAGAGAAAGTGAGCCGTTGTACTGAACCTCCGAGACAGATGGAGAGGCAGCAGGTTGAATGAAAACCAACATGTTTGATCAGATTTCCTACCAAGGCCACGACTTCAGTCTCTGTGTCGCTTTAACTAACGTCCATTACTGATCTCCCTTTTGGGCTCAGAAATGTAGGTGTGCTATAAGCAAGTGTAAGTGTTACAGGGCAATGATGTAGGTTTCACTGTATACAGATTTAACCTGTAGAGGCTCACAAATATAAATGTAAAATGTAAGTCAAGTAAAAGTAGAAGAGTCATTTTTTTTGTGCTTGTAATAGTCTGTTGTGGAAGCATGGTAGGGCTATTGAGACCCCCCCCCCCCCCCCCCCCCCCCCCCATGCTGTGCTGAGGTTAGGGGATAGGTGTAGGGTTCTGGGTCGAAGCACTCTGGGGTTAAGTGTCCTGGTTAGGGGGATGACACGGCAGTAGCCAGGGGCATGGCAGGGACATGAGAGCCAATAACATTCCAACGTCACCACTGCCCCGCCTGGGACCCAAACCAGGAACTCTTTGATTATATATTATATTAGGGAAATAAATTAGGTGATTCATCACCTGCTGATTTTAGATCCCATAGAATACCTCTCCCTCCCTCCCTCCAGTCTGATTGGAGCACGAAAAGAAACACGAAGAGAGATTTGATGGGCTACCAGCATGTACAGTTCTGTGATGTCCTTATCCGTGCGTGTGTGTGTTAGAAACAGAGAGAGAGAGACGGTTCAAATTTCAGTAGTTGCTTCACTGCTGTCGTTGTCATTTTCTCTCCGTCTCCATTCTGAACTCCCACAGATTATGTCAACATGGTAATCCCCCGGATTATTGGCTGGTTAAAAATCTCATGTTTAGATCTGTATTTGAGAGGATAAACGACACATAGATCATGCCAATTAAGAGAAAACATGCTTTACTGAATAAACCCCCTCAAACCAGTTCTAGTGAGGAGGACCAGTAAATGACGGGACCTGTTTATGTTGTCACCCTTAAACTCTGGCATGTGTTTACCAAGGATGCCCTGGTCCTCACAGTGTCAGTGCCTTAGCGGTGTTGTCAGTTTGTTAGTGTGTTTATGTGTGTGGTTCAACTCTGTCTTATGCCAGTGCACTCACAGGGCTTGGCCCCAGAGACATTCCCATTGGCTGCATTCAGTTTGGCTGAACAAAGTTGGTCTCTCTCCCTCTCGCTCTCTCTCTCTCTCTCTCTCTTACCTCAGCTGTTTCTCTGCACTTTTTCTCTCCTTCATTTGTTTATTTATTCTTTCTTTCTGTTTGTCTTCACTCATTTCTGCCTTCTTTTTCATTTGCTTCTTTTTTTCTCCCCCTTTCTCCAATTGCTCATGTTTTGGTGTGGTCTGCATTTATTGTGTAAGTGTGAGTCATTCTTTGGTACAGTGATTTCTGTTTTATTTAATAAAACAGGTCCCACCCAGGCTGCAGCTGTGTGTGTGTGTATGTGCGTGTGTGTGTACGTGCACACACATGGGAGTGAGCGGATGAGAGAGTGAGTGAGTGTAAGTGCTCAGTGGATCTCATATGAACCCAACTCTGTTTTTGTTTTCTCATATCTACAGTTTCACATACGATGGACAATGATAATGTCCAGTCCAGCGTTGTATCTGATCTTATTCAGCCATCACATTCCACAGTTCTTTTCCAGGGCTTACTCTTGGCTCAGGGATTTGTGTGAAGGTCTTAGCTAATGCTGCACAGTTAGCCTGAGGCAGTCAGTCTGGTCCAGGTCCAGTCCGCTAAGACTTGAGTATCTTGTGTGCGGGTCCAAAGCAGAGAAGGTGATGTAGCAAGATCATTTGAATTTAAGATTCTCTGACCTTGATTATGTTTTGAAATCTCATGGCATAAAGGGATCCTTCCTGCTGAGATGTGGAAATGCCCGCTCCAGCCGATGGAAAGACTCTCGATAGAGATATTTGGTAGAAAGAAGCCATTGATCTCTTGTTGGTCTTACAGAACTGATTCAGTCAGTCAAGGGCCTGATTATGAGCAGGAGAACTGAGTTATGGGTTGTTGCAGACAGAGATCCACACAGTGTGCATTTCTGTAGGCCTCCAGGAGCAGGAATGGGAAACACATACAGAACAAATGAGCCTATGGATATGTACTCTGACCAACACCAGAATGGTGGTAGCCAACGGACTGACTGACAGTGGAGTGGATGTAGCTAACAGACTGACTAACAGTGGAGTGGATGTAGCTAACAGACCCGACTGACAGTGGAGTGGATGTAGCTAACAGACTGACTGACAGTGGAGTGGATGTAGCTAACAGACTGACTGACAGTGGAGTGGATGTAGCTAACAGACCCGACTGACAGTGGAGTGGATGTAGCTAACAGACTGACTGACAGTGGAGTGGATGTAGCTAACAGACTGACTGACAGTGGAGTGGATGTAGCTTCTGGATGTGACTAACAGTGGAGTGGATGTAGCTAACAGACGTGATTACCAGTGGGGTGGATGTAGCTGATGGACATGACTAATAGTGGAGTGGATGTAGCTGATGGATGTGACTAACAGTGGAGTGGATGTAGCTAACAGACGTGATTAACAGTGGGGTGGATGTAGCTAACAGACGTGACTAACAGTGGAGTGGATGTAACTGATGGATGTGACTAACAGTGGGGTGGATGTAGCTGATGGATGTGACGAACACTGGAGTGAATGCAGCTGATGGACGTGACGAACAGTGGAGTGAATGATGGACTGGTGAAAGAAGCAGAATTAAATTAAGTTTTTGCTGCATATCTGGTTCGATATACACATTTAGTATACTGCTTAATCAGTGGCATTTCGCCCAGTTTACTCTTCACGTCATACCCACATGGGTGTCCAACGCACACACACAGACGAAAAAAACACACACAGATACACTGAGGTCTGCCTGAACCAATAAGGGTAAAATAAACCCCAGGGGCATTGTTTTCTTTCTCTCTCTCTCTCTCTCTCTCTCTCTCTCTCTCTCTTTCTCTGTGTCAATGGTGCTACTGTTGGGAGTGTGACAGTTGGCCACTGAGTGTTGAGCAGTGAGACTGATGGGGCCTCAGCCCAGGCCTGGCCGTGCCAGTGTGTACCGAGCCCTGGATTCACACTTCGTTTTGTGTGGGTCCCGGGTTAGTTCCTCTGGAACTAATTGATTTCGGAGTATACAGTGCTATTAAGAAACATGACTCTGTCCTTTCTGCATAGTTGATTCAATTTACCAGCAGTTACATCAGTTTGTATATGAGCTGCAAGGGGGAGGAAGGTATTTGCTTAATTAACTACTATGAATACAGATTTACAGACGGTTATGCTGAAAGTGTTGTACAGTGTTCTGTGTCAGGGACGCAGAGAACGGCAGTAAAGGGATGGTTTTGGATGAGGATGTCGTGTTGGTCTCGTGGGCACTGCCTATCAGAGGAGAGGATAGAGCTGGGAGCTCTGGTCCGTCTGGGCTAATGATGCCACTCTGTGCTCTTTTAACACAAGTCTCTCTTATTCTCTAGAGTCTCAGGACATTTCACAAGGATGTAGGGCTGTGTGTGTGTACACGTGTACTGAATATCTATGCCTGTGTGCTTGTGTAAAGTCAGTGTTTATCCCAGTGTGTGTGTATATAAACTGCATGGGACTGTGCGTGTGTATGTAGTGTCATGTTTCCAGTCCTGTTATCTGTGTCTTGCCAGGCTATGTGAACCCTGTGTGATGTTTAGCCTGATGTCTAAATCTGTGTTGTTTTTTTCCAGGAATCGATTTTAAGATCAAAACAGTTGAATTGCAGGGAAAGAAGATAAAACTACAGATATGGTGAGTTGTGGCTCTGGTCACACATCAAGCATTTTTGTCATTGTCATTTGTTAGACACACACACACACGCACGCACACACACACACACACAGAGAAAAGGGAGTCTGCTGTGAGACTTGGCAGTGACATCAGACTGTTACTCTGCTCAGTTTGTGTCCTTTCCTTCAAAAGGCTCCGTTGCCGTGGCTACATTTACATCTACTGTAATAATCTGAGACAAATGCTAAATGCATTCAGTGTGTGATTCGACTCAAAGAAACATTTTTTTTTCCCTTGTTGTAACTCCTGATTCCCATAAGACAGTATTCTGTTTGTAAGGAATGTGATGTGGAATTTTCCGCTTTGAGTTCATAGTATTGTGATAGCTCACCTGGCCACGTTATAGTGGGTGTAGAGCTAGTTAAGTTACAGAGCTGCTGAACTGAGATCTTGTTGAATTCTGCCACTGACTGGTGTTACTGTGAAATATCAGCATGGCTCATTAAACAGAAGAGACATACGGAACATGCGCTAGTTTGAGGGGTTTCTGTGGAATGAGTGATTCACTGCATTGTTCTGACACACTGATGGAATTACTGAGGACTGAAGTTAACTACATGGGCCTGTTATGCATCACGCCTCTCTCTTCAGTTTATGAACAGTTTTTGTCTGTTTCCATCTCCTGTTTGTTTTGGATGAGGCTGCATGTTGCCTGGTGGTGTGGACAGTGAGGGCGGTCCAGTTTGTCAATTCAGTGCAGGAACAGAATGCCCAGTTTGTTTGTTTTGTTAGGCCTTGCGTTTGTTTATTGTTTGTTTACTTGTTTGTTTGTGTTTGTTTTTTCAGGGACACGGCAGGTCAGGAACGGTTCCACACCATCACCACCTCCTACTACAGAGGCGCCATGGGCATCATGCTGGTGTATGATATCAGCAACGCCAAGAGCTTTGAGAACATCAGCAAATGGCTGAGGAACATAGATGAGGTACATGTTCCCCTAACCTCATCTAACGTCCACAAAATGCTCCTACAACATTCTCACAACCTTTCCTCCAGCCGCACCCCCTAACCTCATCTAACATCCGCACAACCCTCCCACAATGTTCTCACAACCTTTCCTCCAGCGGTTCATTACCATCTCTTGATCAAAATGACATACCTGTTTTGTCGCCGTGGCAATAGTGCGAGTGTAGCGTGTAGGAGGAGAGTTTTGTGTAGTGTGTGTGACTTTCTCAGTGTCTGACTTACTGTTGGTCTTCCAGCATGCCAATGAGGATGTGGAGAGAATGTTGCTAGGAAACAAGTGTGACATGGAGGACAAGCGGGTCGTACCAAAGGCAAAGGGGGAGCAGGTGAGTCAGCGTGTACCACTGTGATCATATGTGATGGTGGTGTGTGTGTGTAAAATTCCAGGGAACAAAGTTACAGAGTTTTGATAAAGATTTTGTTGCACACAGCTTCTTGTTTGCTGTAAAACATTTAGTAACACACAAACACTCGCACTCACACACACACACACACACACACACACACTTTCTTAGTATCAGTATTGTGACTTATTCCAGGTCTGACAGTTTGTATGTTTGTTTGTGTTTGTGCAGATTGCCAGAGAGCATGGGATCCGATTCTTTGAGACGAGTGCAAAAGCGAACATCAACATCGAGAAGGCATTCCTCACATTAGCAGAAGACATCCTCAGAAAGGTGTGTGTGTGTGTGTGCACGCGCGTGCGCGCGCCTCTTCTCTCTGTAGCCTTTAGCAGACAGCACTGATTCCACCTCACAGCACTTTGTAACAGTCAACTCTCACAGCACATTTACATTCTTAAATTAGTCTACAACTACAGCCTGGAACTGCAAACACTTTTTAAAACAGCAGTATTGATGAGGGTATATACTGTGTGTGTGTGTGTGTATGTGTGTATGGTCACTAAATGTGAGTGTTTCTGGGTTTTTCCAGACACCTGTAAAAGAGCCCAACAGTGAAAATGTTGACATCAGCTCTGGAGGCGGAGTCACGGGATGGAAGACCAAGTGCTGCAGTTGAACGGCCACACACATGAGTGCACACTCACACGCACACTCTCACACTCATACACACACTCACACTCACACTCACACACACACACACACACACACACACACTCTTTCTCTGTTGTTCTGTCTCTTTCCATCTGTCCTGCTCCCCTCACACACTCACTCTTTCTTCACCTCTATCTAACACTCTCGCTCTCATATGTTCTCCAGCAGACTCACCATCTCTCCCTCCCTCTGTCTCTCTCTCTGTCTCCCTCTCTCTTCTCTCTCTCCTCTTTCTTTCTTTCTTTCTTTCTTTCTCTAACTCTGTGGAAGTAAAACCACTTCCTATGTTCCTCCTCTCGTGACTGCTTGCTGACAATATAATTTTTATTTCTGAAAAAAAAAGAAATGTATAGATAAAAAGAGAAATCATGTCCTGTTTCTTGTCGTTTATTTTAAGGGGTAGAATAAAGAAAGGAAAAAAAATTCACCACTACATTTTAGCAAAAAGAGAAAAAAGCTAAACGAAAGGTTTTTTTTTTCTTTGTCTTGGGTCAAAAGATCAAGCTGACCTCATGTGGGGTGAAAAAAAGGAATTAAAAATGACAAACTGAAAAATGGATGGAGTGACATGTATGACGAACACTTCTTTTTTTTTTGTACAGTCTTGGGCTTTGGGGGGTAGGTAAGTGTTGTGTGTATGTGCAGGTATTATTGATGGTTTGTGTGTGTGTGTGTGTGTGTGCGCGCGTGCGTGTGTGTCTCTACGTGGATGTGGTGGGGAGGTTATTTTTTTTTTGTTGTTGTTGCTGGTTTTTTGTTTTGGTTTTGTTTTGTTTTTTCTAGCTGGGGTCTCTCTCATCCTGTGCCTTACGTGGAGCTGTGTTGGCTCACCCGCCCCCCCAAATCCCCCCTCCACTTCATAACCCCATCACACCTCAGCACCCCCCCCCCCCCTTTACCCAAAAGTCCCCCCACACACCCCTGACCTGACAGTCAGTCAGCACAGCGCAATTGTCTCAGTTTCCCCCTTTCATCCCAAGAGAATGGCATTATTTCAACTGTTTGGCTTTTTATTGTTGTTCTTATTTTTTTGTTTTTGTTTTTTCTTTTCTTTTTTGTTTTTGTTTTTTTTTGTTTGTTTTTTCTCTTATGATTTAAATTTACTGTTAAAGAATTATTTTCTCCCCATTTAAATGTTTTTTTTTCCTGCATGCTGTTTTTCTTTGGGTTGGAGACAATTTTTGTAAGTATTGCCACGTGCATTGTTTAAAAAAAAACAAACAAACAACTAGCACTGCTACAGCAGCTCATTGTGGGGAGGGGGTGTTCTCTATGGAAATTCAAACAATTTTGCAGATCCATTAAAAATAAGCTTGTTAAGTTAAATGTTTGTTCCACTTTTATTCTCATCTGATTTTGGAATTCACACTTCCACGGAGGTTTCCACAGATTGACATGGCCATGCATTGACAGCAGAGGGCGCCTTATCCCTCCCTTGTCTTCATATTAGAACTACGTCTGTGTAGACAGCAAAACTGGGATTTGTCTTGCATGTGTGTAACTATTAGAAAGCAAACGCTTAAAATTCAAAAGATAAACATTAAAGTCTTATCGCAACAAATATCTGCAATCTGAAACCACAGAGCTGAGTTGAGATTGTGATGTAAAGAACTAAGTCCAGGGAACTTGGTATAATCAGTTGGCACATTCCTGTAGTCACCTCGTGTTAAAATCTATCAAAATGATTTACAAATGTCAAACAGTGCCAAACGTGCAAAACAGTAGCTGTCTTGTTTTTTTAAAGAAGGACTCGAGGCATGCTAAGAAAAAAAAACAGTGGCCTTACTCCTTACATACAAATATTCTTATGGGGGGGGGGGGGTACACTTTGTCAACCACTCTGTTCTGCTACTCTTTTTTGGGCTTCCCAGGTAACAATGTCGCCCTCAAGTGGTAATGAAGTATAACGCAAAAGCGATAGTACTCGCGTAATTTATTCAAAATGGTTGGAGTGACATTTCGTAATCACAGTGATTGTTTATCTAATTGTGACTGAGTCACATATTCGCATTCTGATTGTGTGAAATCACAGGTTAGAAGTCAAACCCATCCAGAACTTCAAGTTTTTCCCTTCATGCTCTGATGAGGGCAACATCATTACCCGCCGGAGTAGTTGGGTAAATCCTTCCAACAGAAGGTTAACAGAACATACCAAAAGTGAAACGTCCGCAGTATTTCTGGAGACTTCACTTTTCAAGTCCCAAGGGTAATGTGTGCGCTACCTCAATTTGTAATGCCCTATCTATATCCGGAGTACGTATACTCTGCGCCGTCGCACACGCCTCTGTCTATAACTTATGTTATTGTAGGGAGACTGTGGACAGTGTTACTGTACAAACCTTTGTGCTTGTGTGTGTGTGTGTGTGTGCACGCGCTTTGATAATCAAAGGGGGAAGTTTAAAAGGCTGTTACTGAAGGAAAGCTTCCTTATGGACTGGAGATTTACATCTCAATGCAACAACTGCGTCGACCGGAAAGAAGTGACTGGAGACCTGAAGAGGGAGAGAGAGAGAGAGAGAGAGATGGAAAAAATGCTGAAATTGGGGTTACGGAAATAGAATGAACGATAGAAAATGGGGGATG
>NC_044502.1:17700021-17737521 GCF_902362185.1 Chanos chanos
GGCTGTTTGATTTCTTCCTCTTTGCGTCATCTTATTACAAAAGGTTCTCTCTGCTTCAAGGTGTGGGCAGTCAATGATTTATACTCCTCCATGTGACAGCAGTGAGTTTGTCATGATGAGGACACGTACAGACAGACATCAGAGAGTCTGACTTTGTTTTACAGTGTTTCAGTGAGTGTGTATGAATACACACACTCAAACAACAGAGGACTAAAGCTTGAGTATGACAGTGGGAGGAATGGAGTGGACAAACGGGTGGCCTTTAAAGGTTATGTGTGTGTTGCTTTAAAGAGAAGAGTGTGTGTGTGTTTGTGTGTGTGTGTGAATGTTGTTGAGTCTTCAGACATGTTCCTGCAGTGACAGAGAAGATCATTACCCGTGTGTGCGTGTGTGTGGATGTGTGTGTGTTTCTGTGGTTCTGTTCCCTGCCCCCCCTGAGAAACAGAGGATCCATTAGGAACAGAGAGGGTGTTTTTGTATTTCCTGGGAAAGGAATTCTGGGAGAGTGTCCAGGGGAACATTAAGACTTGTCAGAGATTTATAAACACAGTATCTTTGTGTGTGTGTGTGTGTGTGCGTGTGTGTGTGTGTGTGTGTGTGTGTGTGTGAGTGTGTGTATGTGTGTGTGTGTGTGTTTGTTTAAAGAGGAGAGGAAAATAATGTGGATAAATAATGTCTGAAATATGTAATCTCAGTTTATTTATTACAATTAATCATAACTTATGAATAAACCCAGTGATTTGTTGTGTTAGTGCTGTTTCTTTGTTGTTAAAATGAATTTGTGAATTGCTAATCTGGGTGCCTTAGCACAGCGTGTTAGAGTAATTTCCAAGTTAATGTATAATTTCTGTGTTCATTGTGTGTGTGAAAAGTATCTGTTGACAAGTGTTTTGTGAATCTGTGTATAATCTGGAAGTAAACTGTCCTAATTAGTGTGTAATCCTGACTGCAATCTCACATTTCTTGTGTTTTCTGGATGTAATATATGCAAACATGAAACCTGTCTAATCTAAAATTCAATCTTAATCTGTTTTAGTTAGTCTGAAATCTCTGAGTTAGTGCATATCAATGTATAAGCTCACAGAGTCTGTATGAACGAGTGCACAAGACTTTTTTTTGGTCTGTCTCTTCTTCTCTCTCTTCCTCTCTTTCTCTCTCTTTCTCTCCCTCTCTGTCATTATTAGTCTCTCTCTTTCGTCCTCTCTGTCTTTATCATTTGGGGGGGGGGGGGGGGCGTATGTACCAGAGTAGAGTTCTGTACAAATGCTTATGCTCACACATGCACTCACTCTCTCTTTCTCTCTCGCTCCTTCTCTGTCTCTGTCTCTCTTCCTCTCTTTCTCTCTCCCTCTCTCTCCCTCTCTCTCTCTCTCTCTCTCTCTGTGTGTTTGTGTGTGTGTCTTTCCAGGCGATCATGTAGAGGGTTTGTCAGAGGAGGATGTGGTATTGTTACACTCCTGTCGTCAGTGGACCACTGTCACAGCACACAGTCTGGAGGAGGGACATTATGTCATTGGACCTAAGATAGACATTCCTCTACAGTACCAAGGTGAGAGAGAGTTCACACACAGACACACACAGACACTGTGTACATACACACATAAATAAAAACAAACCAGAGACATATACAAACACACAAAAAAAAACCCAAACCAAACAGACAGAGAGACTCTCTCTCACACACACACACACACACACACACACACGTACACACACAGAGTGTAAATACACTCAAAAACATAACAAACCAACAGATATACACATACACACACAAACAATGTGTCTGGCTGTGTTAAATGTGTGCAGTTTGTCTGTGTTATGTAATGAGGGTTGTTTATTCATTCATTTCATCATGACAAAAACAATGAGGGAGGGAGAGGGAGAGAGAGTGGTAGATGGGCAGAGAGAGAGGGAGGCAGGAAAAATGACAAGCACTGTGTTGTAGCCAAGTAATTCAATACCAGAGAAAAAGTATACGCGCACACACACACGCACACACACACACACACACACTCACACACACACTCACACAAACACAGACATACACACTTAGATGACCTATTGATGAAAGTTAACGCCACTATTTCAGCCCATCTTCAGTAATTCCCAATGTGATATTTGTGTGTGTGTGTGTGTTTGTGTGTATGTATTAACTTGTGTGTTTGTGCTTTGTGTGTATATCTGTGTGTGTGTGTGTGTGTCTTTTTGTTTGTGTATTTACATGTATGTGTTTACGTTTGTTTGCATGTATCTGTGTGTGTATGTGTTTTTGTGTTTGTGTGTGTGTGTGTATGTGTGTGTGTGTGTGTGTGTGTGCGTGTGTATTTACCTGTGTGTGTGTGTTTGCTGTTTCATTCATAAAGCAGTGAACGAGAATGATCTCAGTCTCTCTGTATTCCAGTGGGAATGCTGTAGTAGCGGAGTCTAGCATTGCGTAATGTGTATTCCGGAATAACGCAGAGTAACTTCCTCTCTCGGGAGAAACCGTTACCCAATATACCCCTCCGTCGCCACAATGAGGTCATGTGACCAATGAGATCACCACTCAGGGGTTTCCGGACAGCAACAAGGGCAAGAGAGAGAAAGAGGCAGAAGGAGAGAGAGAAGGAGGGAAAAGAGAGAGAGAGAGAGAGATGAGATCATTATGTGGTCTTCCTCTCACACAGACAAATACAGAAGATTATGATGGTGATGTCAACTAGAGAACTGTGAAGATGATGAAAAGTGTGTGTTTGTGTGCGTGCGTGTATGATGTGTGTGAGTATGTGTCTGATGATAATAATGATTTTGATTTTAATGATGTGACTGAATGGATGGGTTGTGTGTGTGATGCAGAGAGAGAGAGGGAGAAAGGGAGATGTCTGTGAGATTATCTCAGTCGAGTTCGAGGATGAGTAGAGAGAGGGATGAGAGGATGAGAGTAACCTAATCTACTTCTCCCACTGGTCGACAGAGAGACTCCTATCGGTCTATCCACACACACACACACACACACACACGCAAATGCAGAGTAACACGTATACACCACCCATGCACATCCACAGTGGGGGTGACAGAGAGACTCTTGTCTGCCCACGCCACACACACACACACACACACTCCATCTGTTCAGATACCCTAAAATCAGTTATGCTCCATCTGGTCTTAGTGCCCAGACTGGCCTATTCAATGCAAACACACACACACACACACATAGATACACAGACCATACCAGATCATACGGTGCACTCAACACAAACAGACACTGATTTAACACACAATACAAACTTCATTCTCTGTGTACTCAACCTCTCAGTCCCCATATATGTATGTATGTATGTGTGTGTGTATGTGAGTGTGTGTGAGTGTGTGTGTGTGTGTGTGTTTATGTATGTATGTATTAGGGCTGTCCCGAATACCATTTTTTGGGCTAAGGAGCTTCGGTAGTAATCAGACCTAGTATGTCTATGTATCTATGTATGTATATCAGGGTTTCCATTAGGATTTTTTCTTGCCTGTCCAGTTTTCGAAAAGAATTTATTTTGCCGGACAAATCTGAAACTGACCGGTCACGTTTCAATAACAGTCTGTTACAAACGCAAATATAATCGGTTGATGAAAGAACGACAATGATCTCAAATCAGTTTGACTATTTAATGAACATTAACGATTAAGCAAAATAAACAGGAACGATAGAGCAAAATGAAATATCTGTGACCTGTAACATCTGTAGCCTGTTTAAAAAAAAGGCTAGGCCTACATGGCATCAAATGTAGCCTATATGTAACATTTTATTTTCTCCTTTTTTTCACTGTGGCAAAGTCCTCTGCTGCCGACTTGAAATCAAACGTGTCCAATGTGTCTTTGCAGCTTGCAATGCGCATAAGCCATGTCACTCTCTCCTCCTCCAGGCTGTCTAAACACTAATGTCCTGTTTAGGGATAACCTTCCTTATAGCTACGTTTTGTATGAGCATTTTCACCAGACATTTTGACCAGCAAGTTTTTAACTGATCGCTTTTTTTTTAACATACATTTTACCAGTGAAAACCAATAATTACTGGCTATAAATAAACCAATAATTACTGGATATAAAAACCCTGATATATATCTATATCTATATGCCATTTTCTCTTTTTATCAGAAAAGAGCAATGAGTAAATTGGCAAAGGCAGATACAAGTGTGAGAAACTGAATAAGTGAGAAAAGACAGGGAGAGAGTTTGCATGTTTGTGTTTGGCAGTTAAAGAAGCCAAGAAAGTGAGTTAAGAATATTGGTGTGCATGACTGCAAACAAATGAGTGAGTAAGAATCTGAACAGAGTGTGTATGTGGTGTGTGTGAGTGTGTGTGTGTGCATGTGTGCGTGTGCGTGTGTGTGTGCACATGCATGCAAATGTGTAACAGTGTTTTCTATATTCTGAGGTGAACTGTGATTGGTGGGTTTGAGACAGCTTTAAGGTGTGCCTACTCTGATTGGTCTGAATGTCCATTATATTAATGGCTTCCATGGTTACCTCACTGCAGGTTTGGTGACTGTGTGTGTGTGTGTGTGTGTGTGTGTGTGTGTGTGTGTGTGTGTGTGTGTGTGTGTAAAGGAGAGAGAAAGTATGTAGAGAGAGGGGAGGGAGAGCGAAAGTAAGAACAGAAGCACACAACATTAAAGTTTAAAAAAAAGATTAAGTATGAGTAATGCCATAATACATGGGTGTCTTATTACTCATTTTTTTTATCATAAATAATGTGTACAGAACATTGTGTTTCACAGAGAAGATTACTCACAGGAACAGAGAGAAACACAGAGAGAGTGAGACAAAGAGACAGACAGAGACAGAGAGAGAAGGTGAGAGGGTGAGAGAAAGGAGCTGTATAGCAGAATTAGTACCCCTGTCAGTGACCTTGCCTGAGACACTGGCAAAAAGACCTGGAGTTGGTCCCCAGGCGCCTGTGGCTGCCCAACACTCCTAGCTCATAGTGTGTGTCTGCTCACTGCTCTAGTGTGTGTGTGTGTCTGCTCACTGCTCTAGTGTGTGTGTGTGTCTGCTCACTGCTCTAGTGTGTGTGTGTGTGTGTGTGTGTGTGTGTGTGTGTGTGTGTGCTCACTGGTGTTGGGACGGATTAAATGCAGAGGCTCCATTTCGCTGCTCACTGCTCAGTGTGTGTGTGACAAATAAAGTACTTCTTCCTCTTCTTCTATAATAGCTTTAATGAGGGAAATGAGAAGGATGTGAATGATAGAGGATGAGTGACTATAGTTAATATCTGAAGTTGGTTTTGTTTGTTTGCTTTATTAATGGCTGATAGAATTATCAGCTCTGTATTAATTAACGCAGTCATCCCTCCCCTAAATTTCACTCTGTGTCTGTATGTGTGTGTGTGTGTGTGTGAGTATAATACCATATTGACTCTGTGTGTGTGTGTGTGTGTGTGTGTGTGTGTGTGTATTACCATACTGACTTTGTGAGTGTATGTGTGTATGTGTTGTGTGTTTATTAATATATGAGTTAATAGCATCACTTTACATTTGTTTTACTGCTTACAGTTCACAACATTACATCTTAACAGTCTTAACAATCATGCCAATGAAGCGTTTTGTTCACACAGCGAGAGAGAGAGAGAGACTGAGAGATGAAACTTTCCCAAAACCAGACCAAACTTTGGCTCTTATGAAGAGTTTGGAACAAAGGCCCGTTGCTTAGCAACACAACGACACTGGGGCTCTATGGGGCCCAAGTGATTTAAGAGTAGCCTTATGAGTGTGTGTGTTTGTGTGTGTGTGAAAGAGAGAGAGAGAAAGAAAGAGAGAATGCACTCTATAGAACTATAGGTTTCTATAGAGATGGAAAAGAATGGATGCCTGTAGATTATCATTGTACAGAGGGTAGATGGTCTCAGCACCTCCTCTTCATACACGTTCTTACACAGAGAGAGAGAGAGAGAGAGAGAGAGAGAGAGAGAGAGCTTAACACAAACACTTTGATAATACTACTATAATAAACTTGTTGAACCTTGATTCTCTTTCTCTCTTTCCCTTACTTCACTTAATACGTTGTTTACATTTTGTTAAATAGTGTATTAGGTCCTTTTTATCCTTTCATATCTCATAAGTTTTAACTATGTGTTGACCCCCCCCCTCTCTTACTCTCTCTCTCTCCCTCTTTCTCTCTCCCTCTTTTTAGGGAAGTTTAAGTTGTTGGATCAGGATCGTGATGTACGGGAGCCAGTTCAATATTTTGCAAGCGTAGAGGAAATCGCTGGAATTTTCCCCGACCGTGTCTTCGTCATGGAGCCAATCACCTTCAGTGTCAAGGTGAGGGGGGTGGAACCAGAATCTGTTTTTAACCAATGGGAAATAAAAGAGCAGTCATCAGGACCAGGTGGCGGCTGTCACTCACCTGTTAGCACTGCAGTGCAGACTGAGCAGGTGTTGATGTCAGTCTTACTCATGAAGGATATCTCTAATGATTAAATGGAAAAAAAGTCTCTTGTCTGAGAAAAACGCTAATCCCATCTCAGCGAAAATGACTGGAAAGAGAAGGAACGAAAAGATACTAGACACTCCAAGACCAGTTTAAGAGGAGAAAGAGAGAGAGGAGGGTGTGTACGTGTGTGTGTGTGTGTGTGTATGTGTGTGTGTGTGTTTGAATAGGTTCTCACCTGGTCCTTTTACACACAGAGACAGATGGCACATTCCATAGGGGAGATTTACTGTCAGAGTTCACGCACACACACAGTTTACAATGGCCAAGCATGAGATGGGTTGATATGTAAATAGATATTAGAGAATATAAATTGTTCATAGTTTCTCTGTTAATCTTCTTCTTCTTCCTCTCTTTCTCTCTCTCTCTCTCTCTCTCTCTCTCTCTCCCCCTGTCTCTCTGTCTCTAGGTGGTGTCAGGGGAGTTCAGTGAGGATAGTGAGTTGTATGACTTCTCTCTGCAAACAGGTGATGAGCTGACCCTGATGGGTCAGGCAGAGCTGCTGTGTGTCCAGACACCATCTTCACGTGCCAACAATGACAACAACAAATCACGACTGGGCGCCTTGTTACGCCGACTGGGCAAAGCCGGCAGCGCTCTGGGTCGTCCCGCCCGAACCAAAATGCCCTGTCTGATCTGCATGAACCACCGAACCAACGAGAGCGTGAGTCTACCGTTCCAATGCCGTGGACGCTTCTGTACTCGTTCCCCAGCGGAGCTGAGGATGCTGGAGGGAGAGCACACGGTCCGCAGCATCATTGAACGCGTGCGTCTGCCAGTTAATGTCTCCGTGCCCTCGCGACCTCCACGTAACCCCTACGACCTCCACGCCATTCGTGAAGGTCAACGTTACAAACTTCTGAGCATCATTAGCAAGACAGTTGTTCTGTGCTGCATTCTCAGGAAAGAGCAGGTCACGCCCTCCCACTTCCTGCTCTTGACAGACATGCCGAGGTTCACGCTGCCTGAGGGACTGCTCCGCCCAGACTCCACCTACCAGCAGGTGGTACTACAAATCGCGCTGCGTTGCCAGGAGACCTTTGACCCTGATGACTACTCCCGCGCTGTCCGAGAGGTCAAGACAGATTTCTCAGAGGAGTGTGTGACTCCGCGCAGGATCCGCGTGTGTGTGCAGGGATTGGGACGAGATGAATTTGGACACACGCAGCTTCAGAGGCTGTCGTTGTGTGTGTATGGAGGAGGAGGAACTCTTACACACACACACACACTCACACAAGGTGGAAACAGAGACTCGTTGGGAGACACACAAACACACACGCTCCCCAGCGAAGGGGAGGGAGAGGAACGGGAGTACGTCACACCTGATTGGACAAATGAAACACAGGAAATTCCTTATGAGGAGCTGTGGACCAATCAGAGTGCTGGAAGTTATGGTGAGGTACCTGAAAGCGGAGTTAAGACAGAGCATAACCTCATTTCTTTTCACTCTACATCCTCATTGGATGGCTCGGTGAGCCACAGCCACGTTTCCATGGAAGCTGGTAAAGTGGCTACTCCACCTCCAGTACCTCCCAAATCAGAAGCTGTGAGTAAACTGCACCTCCAGTATATGTGTGTGTGTGTGTGTTTGTGTATGTGTATATACATATGTTTTTTCTACTCATCTTCCCATTTCCCTCTGTATTCATTCTCTCTGTTTTTTTCCCACACTCTTTTCCTTCTCTGACTGTCTAGTAGCCCTCTCTAGATTCCCTAAAGACTCAAACTCTACTCTCTCAGGGGCCTTGCAAACACACACACACACACACACACACACTCACACAGACAGGTACATGTATGGGCTCATATGAAACATTAAGCCCTGTGAAGATCCGTGAGATTGTGTTGTTGTAGAATAAGCTAAATTATTGATACAGCTGCTTTTAAAGGCTTTCCTAATGACCACACACTCTTACTGGAACTGCTCCCCCCCCCCCCCCCCCCCCCCCCCCCCCCCCCCCCCCCCCCCCCCCCCCCCCCCCCCCCCCCCCCCACACACACACACACACACGCACTCACAAACATGCATGCATGCGCACACGCACACACGTTAACACATGCACACTTATACAGAAGAAGACACAAGGCACTAAAGCACTTCTGTGGACATTTATGGTAGCAATGTGTAAGTGAGTCTAAGGAAAGTGTGACTGAACATTTCATATCTGCTCTCTCTTCACACACACACACACACACACACACACACACACACACACACACACACACACACATATATATATATATATATATATATATATATATATGTGTGTGTGTGTGTGTGTGTGTGTGTGTGTGTGTGTGTGTGTATATGTACACACACACACACACACACACACACACACACACACACAGAGTTTCTTTGCTGTGTCATCAACCTGGAGAAAAGAGAGCAGCCCCTGTAAGTATGTAGCTGGGATTTATAGCCTCTCTCTCTTTCTCTCTCTCTCTCTCTCTGTCTCTGTCTCTCTCTCTCTCCCTGTCTCTCTCTCTCTGTCTCACACACTGTTTTTCTCCGTTTCTGTCTCTCTTTTGCTTTTGCTATTACACACAAAAGCTGCTCTGGCCCTGTAATTTAGCTATCCCAAACACTCCCTGTTGTTTGTGTGTTTGTGTTTGTGTGGGGGCTCTGTTCTAAGATATCCCAGAATACCTCTTGGTAGAAGAGGAGGTTTCAGAGATTAAGTGATTGCATATCCATGACAACCTAGAAAGTTCCAAAAAAGTCACAGACGCACACAAACACACAAACACACATACACACACACACACGCATGCACGGGAAGGGGCGGAAGAGTTGTATTTCTGTGAATCTGAACTGCTCCCACACACTCTCACGCATTCAGGAAGATGTCACCATAGTGACAAAAACTAGCAAATAAACAATCATTACACACAGTGGCTCTTTACAGTATGTCAGGGTTCCAGCACTCATCACTCTTCACCAGTAGCCAGTCAAATAACAAACCACCTGCAAAGCATTCCCGCTCGCTTACAAAAATCTCTCACGCACGAGTACGTCTCTGATCTCATACCCCTGGCTCCTGGGCCGCTCTTGGTCCTCCAAACCAAGCTGTGTTTCTCTCTGCAGCATTGTCCCTGCACACCCTGGAAAAGTCTTCCCCCACAGATTTCCAGCTCCCCCTCCAAATGCCCCTTCAAATGTTCAATCCACATCTCTTTTACATCAAAACACATCTTTTGGTTACCTTATGTTATGTCATGTTACCTCTTCCTCCCTGCGTTTCTCCTCTCTGTCCTGTCAAGCCCAATGTGTCTTTGTGTGTCATGGAAAGTGTTTCCTGTTACTGTTGTTATTGTTGGCGTTGCAGCTGTCGTCATTGTTATCATCATGTTTTGCTCTGTCTTCAGATGTGCATTTTTAGTATGATCCTGTACTTACACTGTGGTCTTTAGTATAAGCATTTAGTCTGTAGTATGAATCTATGGACTTTAGCGTCACTGTTTGTCTTTAGTATCAGTCAGCGGTCTTTAGTATGAGTGTTTAGTCTTTAGCATGGGTGTTTAGTCTTTAGTATGGGTGTTTAGTCTTTAGTATGGGTGTTTAGTCTTTAGTATGGGTGTTTAGTCTTTAGTATGAGTGTTTAGTGTTTAGCTGGACTGTTTAGTCTTTGATGTGAGTGTTTGGTCATGAGTGTTTAGTGTGAGTATTTATCCTTTAAGGTGAATCTGTATGTATATACACACATATGTATCAACATGTCTCTAACATGCAGACTTCTATAAGGTGTGGCTTCTTTAGGGCTGGTATTTGGAGTTCTAGTGGTCGTGTGCACTCATACAGGCAGTTTCCTTAGAGACAGACAGAGAACGCATTCAAATATTGTGCATGTACACACATACACACACACACACACACACACACACACACATACACTCACACACAGAGTTAGGGCTGTATTTTTAGTGAAAGGTCACTAGTGACTTTTTAACAGAATACAAAGTCTATAATTTCCCTCTCTCTCTCTCTCTCTCTCTCTCTCTCTCTCTCTCTCTCTCTGTGTGTGCATCGGCAAGTCCATTGTAGGTCTTCTGTTTTTAGTTTTTTAGTATTTTACATCAGTTGTTCATTTTATGTTGTTTGTTTAAATAGAATTAGCTGGAACAAACGACAATAAAACTATTTAAAATATTTTTTTTTAAAAATGCCTTTTCTAAAAAATTTCTCCTTCTCTCAGGTGAGGGAGGAGTGTCGATTTCTTAATGCTCCTCCTGTTCCTCCTCGATGTGCTAAAGGAGGAGGCTCTGCCCCCAGCCCACCAGTCCCGCCCCGTTTCCCAAAGCTGCCGCCAACACACACACCCAGCCCAAACCTGTCCTATTACTCCTCTGGTCTACAGGACAGGTAAAACACACACACACACACAGACACACATACGCACACAACACACACACATAAGACACACACACGTACGCACACACAACACACACGCACGCGCACACACACACACACACACACACACACACACACACACACACACACACACACACACGAAAGTGCCGCTGATAAATTGTAGTTGCTATAGACATAAAAGTGATCAGGGTTATCATAGGTGAGAGCAGTTTTGTCTTAAACTGTCCACTCTGCTTCAATTCACACTTTATGTCAACGTGTGTTCAGTTAAGACCTTCTCTCTCTCTCTCTCCCTCTTTTTCTCAGTTCTGCTCCACGTAGTAGCAGTAGCTCTCCTTCTCCAGACTCGTACTCTCTCTACTGTTACCCCTGCACGTGGGCTGACTGCGTGACCTCTGAACCTGGGGTCACCCCAGACTCCGCCCCTCCTGCCCAGGCCTGTTGGTCCCATTCACGAGCAAGTGCTGTTTACACCTCCACCACACCGACTGTGCCCCTCCTTGCCACTGACTCCACCCACAAAAACTATTCCACCTGTCCAAGGCCACGCCCACTGGCCCAGAAACGCTTTGCTCCATTTGGCGCTCTCAACCCTTTCTCCAACCCTGGACACGTCCACAGCACAACCGACTGGCTGCCCACCACTGGGCGGAGCTCCCCCTCCCTGACCACCACTGACCTCTCCAGCTCTTCCTCCTTGCAAGAGCCAGCCAATCAGGAAAGCTCAGAGGCGGACACCATTGCTGTAAACCCCTCCCCTGGCTCCATTGCCACGGTGAGAGGAGCAGAGGGTGGGGCAGGGTCGTCATGGCGACCTCCTGCGGAGCTGTGTTCTCTGTCAGTGGAGGAGGTGTCCGCCTGTTTGCGCTTTATCGGTTTGCCAGATGACGTGGTGGGTTTGTTCAGCAGAGAGCGGATCGACGGGTCCATTTTCACACAGCTCACTGAGGAGATTCTGTCTGAGGACTTTAATCTCACCAAACTCCAGGTCAAAAAGATCATGCAGTTCATCAAAGGATGGAGACCGAAAATATGACCCAGAACACACACAGTGTGTGTGCAAGTGTGTATGTGTGTGTGTGCTTTCATGTTAAAAGTGTAAGTCCTACCAGGCATGGACAGTCATCATTTCTGTATGTGTGTGTGTGTGTGTGTGTGTGTGTGTATGTGTGTGTGTGGCTTCAAACCTCAGCTGCTTGGTTCTATAAAACTACTGAACGCATCAGAATCAGTGACTTATTCATATTAGAATCTCTTTCTTGTGGTCTTTTAGCCTCTGTGTGTGTGTGTGTGTGTGTGTGTGTGTGTGTGTGTGTGTGTGTTTGTGTTCGTGTACGCTTTCTGTCTTGGTGAAAGCAAAACTTTCAGTCTGTGGTCCTGCTGAATCAATGGAGTCCATTTAGGGACTGTCTCAAAGCTGTAAGTCTGTGAGAACAGTGAAATCCAGAGCGAGAGAGCCCATGTAGGGACTGTCTCCAAATGACACTCTTTGTAATGAGTGCAAAGACCATGACTAATATAAAGTTGAGCACTGTATTTGACTTTGTTATGGATGTTTTTGTTTTTTCAGTTGATTTTGTTGGTCAAAAGGACCAACCTCTGGGCTGCCCAGAATATGTGCCTGTTTTAATCAGAGGTTTTGACTTGTGCCTTAAAATCGGTTTTGATGAGAGAGACTATAAATGTTGACCACTGCTGTGTTTTAGGGCAAAATTTGTGAGACTCAAACTTTGGCAATTTTATCTCCACAAAAAAAGCTCAAAAGCTTAAATTCAGTGACGAAAATAAATCTCTGTGTTTTTGTGTGTGTGTGTGTGTGTGTGTGTGTGTGTGTGTGCGTGTGTGTGACCCAGAACAGAACTATCCAACTCCGAATAGAAAATTTTGACTGTGCTTGATTTCACTGCAAGAATTCAGAAGCACACTGTCCGAGCTCTTAGGTCTCAGTGAATCATAAATAATATGAATTAAATGTGATTATTGGGGAATGGTATGACAGTAGTGAGTGTGGTTCCATGACATAGCCTTGGAGTCACATTCTGTCCTTCTGGGTCTGGTGACTTCAGAGTGAAAAGTTTTTACATTGTGGTTCATTTTCGCTGTGAGAAAATGGGTTTGGAGTGACTGTGTGAGAAGTGAAGACAGTCAGAGTACAGAATGACTGAGCAAAGGACAGGAATACTGCCTCATACCATGTCTTCAGTTTATAATCTTCAGCTTTTTTCAGCTCCTCTTTTCTCCTCTCCTCTCCCCTCCTCTCCTCTCCTCTCCTCTCCTCTCCACTCCTCTCCACTCCTCTTCCCCTCCTCCCCGCTCCTCACCTCTCTCCTCTCTCCTCCCCTCTCCTCTCCTCTCATCTCCTCTCGTTTCCACACACACACACACACATACACACAGATTCTGAATACTGTCTTGGATACAGATGAAAAGGATCCTGTTTAGTGCATAGACTTTTTGTAAGGGCAGATCTAGTTGAGGATTGTGTGTGTCACACACACGCTGTAATTAAGAGATGGTAATTAGAGTTTATACTAACCACTGCTCTCACTGACAGAGAGAGAGAGAGAGAGAGTGTGTGTGTGTGTGTGTGTTAGTGCCTTAGAGCACATGGTAATGAGAGGGTCTTGGTTATGTTGTGTCATCGTTGCTGAAACGTTGCGTGAATGTTTACAGTGTGTATTTTTTTAAAGAAGCAAGAGTCCCCTCCGTAGAAACATTTCTACTACACAAATAATATGTAACACAATGCTAGTGTGTATTTCAATTGTACTGAAATTTCCTTCTGTGTGTCATTTAATCCTTTTGGATTAGACCAATAAACATAAACAGCAGTGCTCACTCCACAGCTGTGGCATGGCCATCTTTAACACTACACACGTGTACTCCTGCTTGTTATTCTGTAACATAGTCTGTAGATTGTACCGTGTGTGTCTTTGTTGTGCTGTGTGTAAATGAAAGGAGGTATGTGTATTAGTGTGTGTTATGGGGGGTATCTGTGTGTGTGTCTGTATGTGTGTGTGTTTGTGTGTGTGTGTGTGTGGTGAGGAGTTTGCATTCAGGAACACTGTGAGATTTGTGCAGTTTTTCCATCTTTTCATAACTGTTTCATAACCTTAAAAGGAAAAACAAAAACCCCAGATGTGTGTTTGAATGAGTCAGATCATACAGTCCTCAGTCTGCCCCCAGCTGCAGTCATAATGCTGTTTATATTTAAACAGTCCCAGCCATTTGACTGAACTTCTCCAGTCTTTTACTGTAGGACCCACACTCACAAACGCTCATTTTCTCTCTCCAAACACAACCACCCAGGCTCTCTCTTCTTCATGCTTTTTTCATCTGTGTGGACAGTCAACACGGGCTAAAAACATTTCAGGAATGTTTATGGCGTTATGGACCAGTGAATATACTGCATCAGAACTCTTCACAGACCCAACAGAAATTAAAAAAAAAAAACACTATATAAAAACAAACAACAAACAAAAGCCAAAGAGCGCCTTTCACCTGGAGGATGTGACATCATGGTGAGTAGCTCACAACCTGACAATAACACTACAGCAACGCCTGGGTAACATTTTCACAATGTTTACTTAGAGACAAAAAAAATCACTTTCACAAATTTTATAATAAAGTCAATATTAAAATATAAAGTCAACAATAACTGAGTGAATTCAAAGCTAAAACAAACTGAAACTGTTGAGAAAAGCAATTGGGAACAGTTTATTGCAGTTTTTTTTTTTTTTGTTACAAATACACCGCTGAAAAAACAGAAACCACAGAAATGCTGGGTGTAGTGACTCAGAATGCAGTCGCAGTTACACACAAGAAAGAGTCTTTACAGACTCCGTAGAGTCGTTAGTCAATACATGTATAAAACAAATCTGCCAATGTTTTAGCCTACTTCATGCAACATTTAAAAAAAAAAGCTCTTATCTGCACCTGTCTGAGGGCAAAACGACTTTGACCTGGCTGGAGATCAAAGGATGGTGAAAGACGACAAACCTTGACCTTGGGTTTACCTGTTGAATTTATTTCTTGTGCCCTTGATTTTCTAGTGCACAGAGGCTGCAAATCTACAGCTTAGTATAGAAAAAAAAATTATGAACACATTTGTACTTGCTCACTGATCACATCTATACATATTTTCACAGAATTCCTTTGCCCTGATGGTGGTTGGACTGAGGAGCTGTTTCTCAGGTTGGGATTTTGGAGTAAGAGTCCTCTGACCACTCAAAGGACAGTTTCCATTGCTCCTCAAGGTTCTGTGTAGAAGTGTGACAACAACATCCAGCCACTAGAGGGCACAGCTGCTCCATCACATTTCAGGACTGGTTGTTGAGCACTGTTCGTACTCTTCTCCCTCCCTCCCTCTCTCGGTTTCTCTCTTAACTCTTCTCTGAAGTCTAATCTGAAGCTTTAAGATTTGTGGCTTTCTGCCAGGAAAGACAGTGTACACATTACTGTGTGTTTGTGTAGACTGCCTTGTCTCTGGGCTTAGTATATCAAACACTGATTTGATTTAATGAGACAGAAATGCTAATCCACTCATTACCATTCATTGACTGGTCTCACACACAGAGCGCTTTTATCAGAAGAGTGATCAGTTTTGAATCCTCTCTCTCTCTCTCTCTCTCTCTCTCTCTCTCTCTCTCTCTCTCTCTCTCTCTCTCTCTCTCTCTTTCTATTCGTGTCTCCATCCTATTGTTACAGATCTGTAACCATACATCATAACCTGACATTTCTCTCTTCTCTTCTCTTCTCTTCTCTTCTCTTCTCTTCTCTTCTCTTCTCTTCTCTTCTCTTCTCTTCTCTCTATTCATTCTGTCTCGCCTCACGCTGCACATTCTTTTACAGTGTAAGCAAAACACATGTAATGGATATTAATTGGTTCTTTGACATCTCTATGCTTAAATGGTCTCTTAAGAGAGAGAGAGTGTCTCTTTCTCTCACCAACAGAGTGTGAAATTATTTCAAAACCTGACATGTGAGAAGTCCTCATCTGGTTGGATTTAACGAAGTGAAAAATTGAGTGTATTGATGAACTGCTGCGCTAAGGTGCTGTGTGCTTAAGGTTGGTTATCTCTCTGAATGATGAGGAGAAAGGATGCAGTCAGATACAGAAAAACCCAACACACCCTGTAACGGGAGTTTTCCAACAGTCCTTACACGGCCCAGGATCAGTTCAAACGCAGTATTCAGTCAGTTGGTTTGTTGGAGTCAGTCTGTTTGTACGTTATTCAGAGGAATATTTGGTCAGGGAATAATTACACACTGAAGGCGAAAATCAATTTGTTTGTTTTGCTTTTTCCCCCAGTGTAATTCCAAATGTGTTGTTAATGCCAGAGAAAACAATCACAGGCTTGTAATCCACACAAATGCTTTGATTCAACATTTATTTTTTTCCATGTTTAAAAATGAAAGCACAGTTCGCGTCTGCTAATGTGTGTGTGTGTGTGTGTGTGTGTGTGTGTGTGTGTGTGTGTGTACATGGATAAAATGCTAATGAGAGAGTGTGTGTAAAGGCAGTATGCTTTTCCATTAATCCACTAATGCAGTTTAACAGGCCATAAATTCCATATTCTTCGGAGTGATTTAATACGTGAAATGGGTTTCACACTGAAGACTGTGATATGACTGATTGATTGCCTGACTGATGATGGACTATATTAGTTAATTAAAACAGAGAGAAAAAACAATAACATAAACCCTCTAACCAGAGATTCTTGTTAAAACAAAAAGAAAACAAAAATTATACTCCCACCTTCTGCCCAAACACACACACACACACACACACACACACATATACACAACGATGTAGATGTTACGCAGTAATTTGAGAAAAATTTCAATCACTCCTAATACAGGCAGTTACAATGACACTATATGGAAAACAGAGCTTTTGAAAAGATGGCTAACATAAATAGAGCATATGGCTTTACACTGTATCAGCCCAGCCACATCTGACAGGGGCGCACCGTGGAGCTGGAGTGTGTGTGTGTGTGTGTGTGTGTGTGTGCGTGCACGCGTGCGTGTGTATGTATGCGTGCGTGTGTATGTGTGTGTGTGTGTGTGTATGTGTGCGTGTGCGTGTGTGTGCGTTCTGAAATCTGAAGTACTCATCTGATCTTACATTTTCTGATGCAATTTCCATGTAACAATTTTTTGCACAAATTGAAAAAAGACCTTTTCTAGATAAGATATAATCTCTTATGCTTGTACCCTATAATAACTATACTTCTAATTTTTCAAAATATTGTAATCTTAGAGCATTCTGTATAATAATAGAGAGGACCTGTTACAAACAGCTGACTCTTTCTATTACCAAACTGTCCAGTAAAAAAACAAACTACAGACATCTTCTGACACATGTCATTTACACATGTTGCTTTTTCATTGTTTGTGAGTCCAATTCATTCAGAATTATTTTACATTTCCATCAGCATCTGCACTGTGACTAAAGTCTTTGGTCGATCTTAAAAGTGAAAAAGCTCTTCTCATGTCTGTAAGGTATGTAAAGACTAAAATAGTTTAAGTTTACCCCAGAGAACTGCCGTGTCGATGGGGTAGTGAGTGTGACCATATGAATATGAATAGGATCCTGCTCTATGTGATGTGTCTCATCGACAGAGCCATACTGTCGACACATTACCTCTTTAATTTCACCTTTTTAATCACCAGTGACTTTCTCCTGTAAGGGAGACTCCAGAGCTGTGGTATTTACAGTGGTCAGACAGACTGCTGTACTGAGTCAACCAGTTTTACTTAATCGCTTGCTTATGTGTTTATGGTCCCTCTTATGCTTCTTCTGAATCATACTGTGTGAAAATTTCAAACATAATGCTTTTTAATGCCCTCTGATCTGTGTGATGAGCATGTCTGTCTAGATCTCTCAATTAGACAAGACTGTCATCACTTAATGATCCTTATTTTACTTTCAATAAAGATTTTGCAGAATATGCCTGTCCTCAGCAGCAGCTGAGGTATCATAATGAGGTCCAAAGTGCTGGTTCAGTGTGATGTCATAAGTTCTGTAATCTGAGTGATGTCATAATGGGCTCTGAGTGAGGTCATGACAGGCAGCCAGCGTACTGAGAATCTCTGTATTCCTTACACAGTTGGTCATGTAGATTCATGAGATCAGAGTCAGCACTAAAGAAACATAGTGACTACTGAGCACACATACACACACACACACACACACAGACACACACACACACATTCACATACTCACTGATCACACAGAAACAGTGTGAGGGGAAAGATGTGATGGTAACATCCAGATAAACAAATCACACAGACAGGAGAGTATCTGAGAATCCTTCATTTAATATGAGACTTTTTCAGTCTAAGTTACTGTATGGACAAGGGTGAGGTCTAATGTGTTTGCTTTGTTTTTGAGTGAAGATCATATTAAAAAAAAAAACACACACACACACAAGGACTAAAAATCTGTTTTCACTGACTTGGCTTCCAGACTGAAGAGTCGTTCCTGTTAAAATGGGAATGGTTTGTAATTAAGGAAGAGAACAGCTCAGAGCATTACGGATAGGCAATTTCTGTTCCTTTCCTCTCTTCCCAGGATCTCAGAAAAGAACAACTACAACAACATAAAAATTCCCCAAGTGTAGTTGTGTGAAACTACGACATGCATTTCAATCATGAAAATAGAGAAATAAAAATCATACAAAAAAAGCTTCCACATTCAAGTCCTTCATCGCAGTAATAAAAACACAACGCACTCCAAATAATAAACACATATACACATTTATGTAAATATCAGCACGTCATTGTCACCCAGTCTCCATCTCCTGGCCACGGTTCTGAAACTCTCCATTCTGTCTCAGTGCGAGGAGCAACAACAGCCCATCAGAATAAATAAATAAACACAACACTTCTGGGAGTGCTGTTTTTTTCTGAGTGTAAAAGTTCCCAGAGTCAGTCAGAGTTCTTTTCCAGTGTTATTTTTACATTCCGTTAATTGTTACAGTTACTTGTGAAAGGGCAGAGTTTCCAGTGTTGTCACTGACGCATGTCCTTTGGGGCCAAGTGGAAACATAAACACGGTTTATATTTGTGGCAAGTATAAACCATAACAAATGTTTATACAATCCACGTTTAGCGCTAGTAGAGTCCTTTTAATACATGCCCCCTTTCAGTGAACTCTAAAATACACGCCTTACAATAAAAAAAAATCTTATAGAAATGTGTTATTCTTATTCTGAATGACGATATAATCACTGGAATTTTTTTTTCAAGAACAACTTGCAGTAATGGCAGAGATTTCTACTGTAACTGGCTTTAGGTTGTTACACAGCCTGTGAACAACCAATGACCGACAGGATTCGCTTTGGCAAGACTACACAAATACCACACTTCTCCAAATCCTTTGATCACTGATTTACATATAAAAAACAACAACAACAGCAACAACAGAGGAAAAAAAACCGAAAAAACAGTTTTCAAGTTTAAATAGTTGTTCTTCATCCGAGAATAGTGACGGCATGTGTAATTTATCTCACTACTGTCTGTGTGGGGAAATGTGTGTGTGTGTGTGTAGCCAACTGCTAACATAATGACAGTCAGAAACACAGAGACACTGTTTACAGTAAGCAGGCTCTGTCATGTACCAAGCGGTTTATTACTGTGGTAACTGACTGCTGCTCGACATTAACTCATATATTTATATCAGGATTTTTTCTTGCCTGTCCGGAGTCCGGAAAAATATTATCTTACCAGACAAATTTGAAACCTACCGGTCAAGTTTCAATAACAGTCTGTTACAAACGCAAATATAATCGGTTGATGAAAGAACGACAACGACCTCAAATCAGTTTGACTATTTAATGAACATTAACGATTAAGCAAAATAAACAGTAACGATAGAGCAAAATGAAACATCTGTAACCTGTAACATCTGCAGCCTGTTTAAAAAAAAGGCTAGGCCTACATGGCATCAAATGTAGCCTATAGGTAACATTTTATTTTCTCCTTTTTTTCACTGCGGCAAAGTCCTCTGCTGCCGACTTGAAATCAAACGTGTCCAATGTGTCTTTGCAGCTTGCAATGCGCATAAGCCATGTCACTCTCTCCTCCTCCAGGCTGTCTAAACACTAATGTCCTGTTTAGGGATAACCTTCCTTATAGCTACGTTTTGTAGGCCCTATGAGTATTATCAACGGACATTTTGACCGGCAAGCTTTTAATTTATCGTTTTAAAATTTTACCAGGCAAAAACCGGTAATTACCGGTAAACGGAAACCCTGATTTGTGTGTGTGTGTGTGTGTGTGTGCGTGCGCGTGTGTGTGTGTGAGAGCGAGCGTATGTGTGTGTGTGTGTGTGTGAGCGTGTGTGTGTGTGTGTGTGTGTGAGCAAGTGTACCTGTGTGTGTGTGTGTTCATATGGTGCAAGTGTGTTTGTGCATGTCTCAGGCATGAGCCTCCAGAAGTTCCAGAAAGAGTTTGTGCATGGGCACACGACCGTCCTGTTTGATGTTGCAGAAGTGCTGGACAGCTTTGGCTGCAGTCTGACGGAGCAAAGGCAGAGTCATGATCAGCCGCCCCGCCCGCTGGCCATCCTCAGGATGAAGTACAGACACCAGCTCCTGCAACGCCGCATGCAGGCTGTCCTGCAGCCGCTGCACTGCAACCCAGTCCTCTATATGCATGGAGTCTGAGAGAGAGAGCCAGAGAGACAGACAGGCAGAAAGAGAAAACGAGAGAGACCGACAGACAGAAAGACAGACAGACAGAGGGAGAGAGAGGAGTCAGGGTTCAGATCAGTCTTATCTCTAATCGCGTGATGCTAGATCTCATGTGCACTCTTGTTTCCAGTTAGAGCCCTTGGTAAACAAGAGGAATGATGGCGACAGCATAAAAGGGTGGATTGATTGTTTGTTTGCTTTACTGGCGTATTTCACCGTGCAAATTTTCTTTCCCAACTGTCGTTGTGATGAAATAAACATGCAATATTTGTGAGTTGAGGACAGATTTCTCAAGGATGGCTTTAACATAGAGTCTGTCATATAATAGACTAGGCTACTAACACGGCTAAACAAATAAATGTTGTTAAAAGACAGATGCAAGCAAATATGACTAATTTCATTTTTAAGTTTTTTTTAGGCTCACTAATGTGTATGTGTGAGTGTGTGTTTGTACCTGCGTTAGCGAGTGCTATGGCTTTGAGTGTGACAAACTCTTCCCTGTGCAGTTTGATGGAGGTGTACTTTCTGACCAGCTGTAAGATAGCGGTGTATAAGTCCTGCAGGCCAGCCAGTTTGGCCTGTTCCTCATTCATTACGTAATCCTCTGCAAACACCAGCTGATCCTCACAGCCCAGCGAGCGGAAGACCACACGCAGGATCAGGATCTCCATCCACGCACTCTGCAGTAGACTCATCTGGTCTGGCAGAGACAGGCTGGAGAAACCTGGACAGGAGAGATGTTACCAGGGTTACTAAGCTTGCTTTGCTCCATATTGTTACCATGCTTTTCAAGATCACTATGGTTACTAACATCACTACGGTAGGCATAACTAGTTACAATGCTGGTACTATAATTATGTTTACAGTGTTCACTGTAGTTTATAGAGGGTTTGACAGCCTCAAGGACTTCAGATGGATTTTAGTCTGAATTTAACATCTTTGGCATCATCATCGGTCAGACAGCACCTGCACAGGTTTCTAATGAACAGTTAGCGTCAGCGTGCGTCAGCATGATCTACAATATAAAGTAATAGTCCAGTCATCATTAACAACTGATTTAACTGAATCTTCTGTCAGACAGCCAAAGAGATGCCTCTGGCCTGAAAAAGACGCAGGGTTGACTCCCTAGCTTAGCGCCCTCGTATAGTTTACTTTAGGATGTCACCCATAATGAAGACAGCATTAGCTTTATCGATATAACAGAGTGACTTCATTATACATGGTGAAATTCTAAAACTGAAATGCCTATGTGCATGGACGTGAACACAGCAGTGCTGAATAGATTAATACTGACACTCTCTGTCTCTCTCTCTCTCACACACACACACACACACACACACACAAAAACACACAGTAATTTGCACATGTCTGCTGTGCTAGCAGTAATTGAAGCAGATGATTAGTTTAGTGTTTGTGTGTGTGTGTGTGTGTGTGCGCATCTCTTTGATCTTTTAGGATCCTTGTGACATCTCAAACATTTCCATTCCTATAAGTCCCTCTTCCAACACATTCATTATCCCCTACGCATCCGTGCACTTTCATCCATCCACAAAATAAAAGAGATATTCCTGAGAGAGAGTGTGTGTGTGTGTGTGTGTGTGTGTGTGTGTGTGTGTGTGTGTGTGAAAATGTGAAAATGTGTCAGTATTGACAATTCAGAATTATACTGGAAAGCCCTCAGGGTTTCTGTCACTGCATCTGACAAACTCAAACACAAACAAACACACAAACACATGCACACACCATACCCCACCACCTCCCCCGGAACCCGCGGTCATTTCCCATTGGATATTGTTTTTTTACGGTTTGGATGTGTGAGGACTCAGACACAGATTCAGACATTACTATTACTGTCTGGGCCAGAGTGTTCCTTATTGTCCAACACGCAAACACATACCCCCCCGGCTAATGCCTTTCGCAGCCATCACACACACACTCTCTTCCTGGCTCCAGCTGTGAGACTGGAGGTGTTTGGGGTTTTTAGATTGTCTTTTCTGTGGGATGAGTCTTCAGCCAGGGGCTAAGTGTCTATCTCAATCAGTCTTCAATTACCACTGTCTTTCACTGCCAACACACACACACCCCAAGAGGCCCGACTGTCAGGCCTGGTACTCAGATGGCCAACGCTGAGCTTTAAGCAAAACATGTACGTCACTGTAAGGATGATAGGAGAGAGAGAGAGAGAGAGAAAGAACTAAAACAGTGTGTGTGTGTGTGTGTAAAGATGTGATCTGACAGCTTGTTGGTATGAGCAGAGAAAGTAACCCCAAGTCAGAACAAAGAAAGAAACACATGAATACATAAATACATATGTACGTGTGTGTGTGTGTGTGTGTATATATATATATATATATATATATATATATATATATACACACACACACACATACATACATATACACACACACATATGTGTGTGTGTGTGTGTGTGCGTGTGTGTTGATACTACTTATGTGTGTGTGTGTGTGTGTGTGTGTGTATGTAAAAAGCCGATAAAAGTTGCAAGTGTGTTATGAGAATAAAAAAAACCCATGATATTTCATAACGCTATGTAGGCTGGCATGTTTATAGATTTAAATTATCTAGGGTGACAGTACGTCCTATTTTTCCCGGACATGTCCTCCTTTTTTGGACCTAACAAATGCGTCCGGCTGGGATTTCTAAATCGCCAAAAAAATGTCCGGGATTTGGCTTTTGCTTTCCACAGTCGCCATTCATTGTTTGTGCATTTGCATTGCTGTTACCGTTTTCGTTAGATCCCGCCCTCTCGCACGCCGCCAATGGACGGTCATGTACCCTGTCAAGCCATAAACATTGGTTAAACTGTATTTCATTCATTATCGCTAACAGCGCAGCAACAGCCAAGATACCTTAAGAAAGCCGTAACGTCACTAAAACTTGAATGGAAAGAAATAAGGTAATCTTGCCACTGTTATTATGCCAACAGTTATTTGTCTTATTAAATAGTAGCCGGCGATGTATTGCGGCAGTTAAGTACAGATGCAGTTTCACATTGCGCTGTCAACCATCAGCCTTACATGCGCAACGACAAGAACCAAGAACGTCATACAATGAACCCCCTCCCCCCTCGTCCTCCTCCTTGAAAACCGAAATATGGTCACCCTATATTATCGATTTAAAAACAGCAAACTGACCATAACGTCTTGGGTTTGGATTTGATGAGAACGACAGTAACATTAATCCAAGAGAGATTGAGCTAACAGCAGTGTTTCTCCGTTTTAGTTTTCCCACGAACATAAACAAATGCAATCCCTAAACCACAGAAAACTACAGCTATGCCTCAAGCCACTAATGCGACAGAAACAAAAACTAGCAAGCCGTCTGATCCTTAACCCACCAAGGAGGTCACTACAATATTTCATCTCCACTTTGGCTCGCGCTCTTTGTCTTCATTGCGCGGCAATAACTGTAGTCTTTTCACGGCGCGAGGAAGTTTGCTCGCGCCTCTCCTACTTGATAAACAGCCCAAACTCTCTAACTCAGATTACGCTAAACGATATATGAGCAGGACATCTCTTTAGTTTTTGGTCTTTAATCGTTATTTACTCAAGGGTTGGCATTCCTATAGAAACGGTCAAAACTGCATATTAATACGATTTAACAGCATCGAACTTGTCTGGGCACATCACTAAACCAAGAGTAAATCCTTGGTAAATCCGGCCCTAAAAGAGCTAAACGTGGATTGTATAAACACCTTTACTGTTTATAATCTAGTATTTAATGCTGTTAGCCTTATATTCGCCTGATGTACCGGCCTAGAAAATGACTTCTTTAAGCATGCACATGGACACACCTGCTTTGAAGGGGTTTGTTTTGTAAGCATTACAAGGTGTCAACAGAAACACAGGTGCATGCCAGTCTGTGTGGTGTGTGTGTGTGTGTGTGTGCGTGCGTGTGTGTGCGTGCGTGGTGCATTAGTTCTTGTTGATACCAAATTAATCTCCTGCGTGGGAAAAAGTGACTAGATGAGAGTTAGATATGACACTAGATATAGAGTCACAGCCACCTATTCACTTTGCCTACAGTGCTCTGTGTGTGTGTGTGTGTGTACCTCAAGGTTATCCACATAAACCCAACTGGTCCTGGCCCCCAGGGTCTTTCCAAAACACCTCCTCCAAACACACAGTATGAACAATATAATGCAGAGCAACACTACACAACACACACTCACACAGAAACTCATACACACGTGTAGATTAGAAAGACTTGCTTCTATCTATCTGTCTATCGTTCTATCTGTCTGTCTGTCTGTCTGTCTGTCTATTGATCAAACACAGAACTACTGGACCAATATCTGTTATGGTAAATGTTGAAATCATTTATGTAAAATTCCCACAGTCTTTAAGCTACATAATCACCTCAGGGTCATATGACCTGAAAGCGGATGAGTGGCTTCCACATCAGAAGATACTAATCATACACACACACACACACACACAGAGCACTGGGCTGATAACAGTATTATCACATACACACACACGTGCAAAGACAGTATATAGTCGCCGGCATGTGAGCAACTCTGTGTGTGTGTGTTAGTGAGTGTGCGTGTGTGTGCGTGCGTGTGTGTGCATGTGTGTGCGCGCGTGTGTGCATATGAGATACGAGTGTGTGAGTTTATGAGTGTGTGTGCGTACCTGGGATGTGTTTGGCCCAGCCAATGTTGACAACCAATTCCCTGTCAGCAAGGTCACACAGTGTGGTAAGCGCCTTGATGTCAGAGTCAGGAAGGGCGGGGTCAGGCATGGCATAGATCTTCTCTGGCTCTGCCCCCAACAGATGTGACACAACCTTATTCTCCACATGCCCACCACCAAGGACTAAGGGAGAGAGAGGCAGAGAGAGAGAGAGAGAGGAGTTTACAGTAATGAAAAGAGAGTTCCAGAAATACACAGGGTTGCACTGTTTGTGAAGGGGAAGTAAATCAGGGTGTTTCCATGGCTGAATCTCTCCCTGAGACTCCCTGATGTGTGGACAAACAGAATTGACAGTGAATCATATAACCGTATCTGTACGTATATATTATTTATATCTGAATTGGGTTTAAGTTGTAGGGTGTTTCATAACAGGCTGTTCTATGTTTATATTGAGTAATGTCCATGTAGTTAGATGTTTTATGGAATAATGTTAAAGCAGACAGACAGTGAGATATACGTTGTGTGTGTGAGTAGTGAGGTGTGTGAGTAGTGAGGTATATGAGTAGTGAGGTGTGTGAGTAGTGAGGTATATGAGTAGTGAGGTATATGTATAGTGAAATGTATGAGTAGTGAGGTGTGTGAGGAGTGAGGTATATGCGTAATGAGGTATATGAGTAGTGAGGTGTGCGAGTAGTGAGGCATATGTATAGTGAGGTGTATGAGTAGTGAGATGTGTGAGGAGTGAGGTATATGGGTAATGAGGCATATGTATAGTGAGATGTATGAGTAGTGAGGTGTGTGAGTAGTGAGGTATGTCAGTAGTGAGGTATATGCATAGTGAGTAGTGTGAGTAGTGAGGTATATGGGTGGTGAGGTGTGTCAGTGGTGAGGTATATGAGTGGCGAGGTATATGAGTAGTGAGGTGTGTGAGTAGTGAGGTGTGTGAGTAGTGAGGTCTGTGAGTAGTGAGGTATATAAGTAGTGAGGTATATGAGTAGTGAGATATATGAGTAGTGAGGTATATGAGTAGTGAGGTACATGAGTAGTGAGATATATGAGTAATGAGGTGTATGAGTAGTCAGGTGTGTGAGTAGTGAGGTATATAAGTAGTGAGGTATATGAGTAGTCAGGTATATGAGTAGTGAGATATATGAGTAGTCAGATATATGAGTAGTCACGTGTGTGAGTAGTGAGGTATATAAGTAGTGAGGTATATAAGTAGTGAGATATATGAGTAGTGAGATATATGAGTAGTCAGGTGTGTGAGTAGTGAGGTATATGAGTAGTGAGATATATGAGTAGTCAGGTATATGAGTTGAGATATATGAGTGGTGAGGTATATGAGTAGTCAGGTGTGTGAGTAGTGAGATATATGAGTAGTGAGGTATATGAGTAGTGAGATATATGAGTAGTGAGGTGTAAGAGTAGTCAGGTGTGTGAGTAGTGAGGTATATAAGTAGTGAGGTATATGAGTAGTGAGATACATGAGTAGTAAGGTATATGAGTAGTCAGGTGTGTGAGTAGTGAGGTATATGAGTAGTCAGGTGTGTGAGTAGTGAGGTATATAAGTAGTGAGGCATATGAGTAGTGAGGTATATGAGTAGTGAGGTATATGAGTAATAAGGTATATGAGTAGTGAGGTACATGAGTAGTGAGGTATATAAGTAGTGAGGTATATGAGTAGTCAGGTATGTGGGTAGTGAGTTATATGAGTAGTGAGATATATGAGTAGTGAGGTATATGTGTAGTCAGGTGTGTGAGTAGTGAGGTATATGAGTAGTCAGGTGTGTGAGTAGTGAGGTATATGAGTAGTCAGGTATATGAGTAGTCAGGTGTGTGAGTAGTGAGGTATATGAGTAGTCAGGTGTGTGAGTAGTGAGGTATATAAGTAGTGAGGTATATGAGTAGTGAGATATATGAGTAGTGAGGTATATGAGTAGTGAGGTATATGGTATATGAGGTGTGTGAGCAGTAAGGTATATGAGTAACGAGGAACACGGGTAGTGTGGTATATAAGAAATGCTTGTATTAGAAGATGATGGGAGGTGTGTTTCTTACATGTTTTTTTCTGTGGCAGAGACAGCTGTAGATAAGAGCTGTTATCTGAGTCTATTCTCCGTTTGTACTTCTGCCTCCCACCTCGCACCCTGTCCAAACGCACACCTGTACAGAAATGTGTAGGCACACACACACACACAGACAGAGAGAGAGAAAGATGTAAAGAGGAAGAAGAAGAAGAAGAAGAAACAAGGGGGAAAAAAAACACATTTCTAGCATGAGAGAGGGTGATGTTTGCTCTGGCCCATCTGTTAAAAGGCCTCTGATGGTGGTTTACAGCCTTTAGCACTGGGGCTGTGAACCAGTCATCACACTCCCTTAAACACACATTAGTACCTCACCCTGTTACCCTACCCCACATTAACACACTGTCAGCCACAGAGAGCCACTCATCTTTACAAGCTACTATGGTAACCTCATTGCCATAGTGATCCTCGGGTGTGTGTGTGTGTTTGTGTGTGTGTGTATGTGTGTGTGTCTGAGGGAGAGAGAGAGAGATGGGGATTCTAGGCAGCAGATGGATGGAGTTGACAGTCATGGTGGATATTTTGGGGTGTTAATTCCATGGTCCATGGTGTTCTCTTTGCTGTCCCATCTCTCAGCTGTGTTTGGAGGGAGGGTGAAATTTGACCCAGCCCCCTCCCCAGGGCACCGCATCTGTCAGGCAGTCAGAGCTAAAGCTAACTCACAGCTAACCCTAAACTAGCTTTATTGCTAATATTATGCTAGCTTACTGTCCTCTCAAAGCTAGTGAATGGAGTTTTGACTAGCAACTGTAATGCTTTAGTTCCACGCACACACACACACACACACACACACAAACACAACCATGGGCACAACCACAGACACCTAGAACTTAAAGTGGAACATAAATGAGTGTGTGTCTGTGTGTGTGTGTGTGTGTGAGAGAGAGAGAGAGAGAGAGAGAGACATACTGTTGAGAGGTTGACTGATTCCTGAAACTGGCAGTGATGTCATTTCTTCCACTGGCTGGATTAACCGTGCAGGTAACAGGTGCTACAGGCCTTGTGTGTGTGTGTGTGTGTGTGTGCGTTTGCGTGTGTGTATGTGTGTTTGTTGAGATGTTCTGTGCTACTAGTTCAAGTGGAGAGGAGAGAGAGGGAGAGAGAGAGAGAGAGAGAGAGAGAGAGAGAGGGATGGAGACATAGCAGGAAATGAGAAGGTGAGGAACCAGAGAGAGAGTGTGGTTAAGAGAAGAGGAGAGGAGTGGATCATGGGGTGGAGCAAAGAGGATTCTGGGTCGAGCGTGACTATGAGGATAGAAATGTGCTGACAGGCCAGCCTCCCAGAATAACACACACACACACACACACACAAACAGACATACTGGTCTCTGTTTGATGTTCCTAAAGAGAGCTTTACACTTTCTCAGACTGGACTGGTCCCAAACACATACACACACACAAACACACAGCAGCGTGTAACAACAGCCACATGACATCACTTCAAACATTCACCAGATGCCACAGCTCAGTCCTGCACACGTGGACATGTGACTCTGTGTGTGTGTGTGTGTGTGTGTGTGTGTGTGTGTGTGAGTGAGTGAGTGAGAGAGTGAGAGAGAGTGTGTGTGTGTGAGGGGGGGGGCATAGCAGGAGTGACAATGAGGATTACAACACACACACGCATGCACAGGTGTACAGACAAACTCACATACATAGTGCAAGCACACATATTTTTGCACATACATTCTCTCTCTCTCTCTCTCTCTGGATTTCTGCTGCAATGTAAACTGGTTCACCAGGTGTGGTATGTAATATGTGTGGAGTTCCTCTCCCACCTGCATGCTTAGAGGTAAAGACCTTCTCTCTCTCTCTCTCTCTCTCTCTCAGAATGCTGACTAACTCAAATACACAGATTTATTTCACCAACACATCTCTGAAAACTTTTCATATAAGTAGGTTATTAAAGGGAAAAAAACATTCACAACTACACTCCCCTGCTGTGGCTCTTTCTGCCCCCCTATTCCAACTCACTGTATCTCTCTACTAGGTTACACACACACACACACACACACACACTTACCCTCTCTGAGCATGCCCACTGCCAGACACTTCATGAACCGACAGGCCTGACAGGACTTTCTCCTCCTCTTAGTGATCTCACATTCACTGCTGGCCGGACAGCTATACTCGATATTCCCTTCAGAGGGAGAGGGAGAGAGAGAGAGAGAGAGAGAGAGATACATATATTCAGAAATCACAACATCTTAATTCTCAGACTATCACCGGTGCCACCCTGTAACTCTAAACACTGTAAACATACACATCTGAAACTACTGAAACCCCTGGGGGAAAAAAGTGTGACTCCTGCATTTCTCAACCAACCAAAACTGGTTCAGTTTCAGTCGTGTGTAGGTTTGTGTTGTGTGTGTATGTACACACTTGAGTAATGTTTGTATGTTTGAACTTCATGCTCAGGTTTCAAGAGAGTCTGTGTATTAGCATTAGTTAGTGTGTTTGTTAGTGTCGTATGCTTTATTGTCCATGAGTGTGTGTGTGTGTGTGCATGTGTGTGTTCGCATGTGCGTGTGTGCGAGGTGGAGTCAGATCGGCAGGTTAAGACGGCAGAATAAAGCAAGGTTCATCAAAGCGGGATCAGCCAATCAGCAGAGTCCTTTTTAATCAGCCTGATTCGGCCAGTCAGGATGCCCGGAGGCTGTCATCTCTCATTAGCGTCAGAGAGCTTTGGCTCATCCCATCTAACAGCCAGACGCTTGCCTAACCTCTGACCTCTAACCTGGCTCATCTCCATCATGTGGAGCTCACACTTTGTGTTTGAGAGCCTGTGTGTGTGTGTGTGTGTGTGTGTGTGCACATGTGTGTGTGTGTGTGTGTGTGCATGTGTGTGTTTGTGTGTGCGCATGTGTGTGTGTGTGTGACTGTACAAGATCAAAGTAAGTAGATAGAACAGGTAAAGAGTTGCCACAGATGATGCGAACACACACACACACACACTCACACCCCCACACACACACACACATAGAATCGCATTAAAACAGCACACTGCAGAAAGCACCTTCACAGCGTAAACAGTGTAAGCAATCCACTAACACGGGGTGTAAATAAAGTCCTTGTCCTGCCATTTGTGTGTGTGTGTGTGTGTGCGTGTGCATGTGTACGTGTGTGTAAGTAAGATGTTGGTAAAGGTTCAGTCTGTGACAAGTCAGCAACAAGAACCTATAACTGCCCACACACAGACTCACACACACAACTATGCATCCATTTCTCTCTAATGTGCCTAGTCAGCAGTTGTACTGCTGCAGTTTGAGGAGAGAACATGAGCCTCTTGCTAACATATTAGCATATTAGAATAAGTATTAGAAATCGCTTAAATTTGAATCCCGCTGTTCTGTCATGTCACCTGAGTGAGACATTTCTGTGGTCTTCAGCTTGACCAGTTTTACGGCGAAACGAACTGCCATTTTTAGCCTGCAGTCAACAAAAGCAAATCTGAACAAACACTGAACAAACACACTAGCAGTTATGATCAAGCTTGACTGGAGTGTGTATGAGAGTGCGTGTGTGTGTGTGTGTGTGTGTGTGTGTGTGTGTGGTACATGAAAAGCTAACCAAAAATGATAGAAAGAACAGAAGAAGAAGGCAGTAGAGAGACATAGAGAGAGAGAGAGAGAAAAGGAGAGAGAAGCAGAAGGAGAGACTGAGAGAAAAAAAGACACCTTGAATAGTCCGTTTGAAAAAGGCTTTGCAGGCCTCACAGGAAGCGACGCCATAGTGAAATCCTGACGCCACATCTCCACACACTAGACACGCGCGCTTGGCCCCCGAACTCGAGTACCCGCCTTTCAATGCGCTCTCCTCAAATGGCCTGATGGGGGCGCCTGTTGATCCCACAGCGCTCCCTGGAACCGTGTAGAGGGAAAGTGAATCATGTGACACCCCCCTAGAGACAGAGCTGCAGCTGCTCCCACCGTCTGAAAGCCCCCCAGGACTATTCTGGTTCAGTCTCTCTGACAAGGAGGTGGGGCTTGATGGCTCCGCCTTAATGTGGGCTGGGTAAGTGATGTCCACGCCCATGTCTTTGATGGACATCCTGCCTAAGAACCTGCAAAAGATAATGGCAGGAAATGACATTAAAAATGAATTAGTGAGCAAAATATGTTTAAATTGTCAATATTTGCTGCGTAAAGCCTTGTGTCCACACACACACATGCACGCACACACACACACACACACCCCGCTACAGACACACACAAACACACTCACATACACACACAGCCCTACAGACAAACACACAGACAAATACACAGACACACGCACACACACACACACACAGGCACACGCAGCACAGAGAGCTGTGCAGTAATCAGGCGGTTTGCGTGTGAACCAGGCATTGACCCTGTAGTGCAGTAAAACCAATCCTCTTGCTTTAAGACTCTGAACAATCTATCAACCCTCAGCGATGAATCGACGTTCTTCTGCCACCACCTTCCACGGTACTGTAACATGCTTCCAGTCAGAACCAGGACTGCTCACTCTCTCTGAGTACACATACACACACACACACACACACACACACCCCACTACAGACACACACACACGCACACACACACACATACACATCCCTACAGACAAACACACAGACACACACACACACACACACACACTCACACACAGAGGCAACAAGCATCTGAATACTCACCTGCTCTGCCACTAACAGCTCACATGTTGCTACCTCACTGCTTCTAACAATATTAACTTCTGTACTGTACATGGACTAACTGTGTTGGCCAACTGTAATCAGACATGTTCTCTTCTGTTTTAACATGGTGCTTTTTTTTTACAGTGCTTTGACTGATTGTAACAGGACACAATCAGTAGTTATTATAATGAATAATTGTTATTACTTATTACAGCGTCGTCACAGGAGCTAGATCCAAAAGATGACACAGTTGTCTAACTGTCCAGTTTGTATGTGGTTGTTGCATGGTACTCACAGCCGCCCTTGATGTAAATGTTAATGTAACTAATGTCAGCAAATCACATCTCGCTCTCTCTCTCTTTCTCCTCTCTGACCAACTCCAGACCCATCTTCCTACCACACTTTCTCTCTCTCTTACACACACACACACACACATTCCCTCTCTCATCTTTCATTCTTTACCAATTCATAATTAAAAGTGTACCCCCCACACACACTCTTCCCTAATGTGCTGAGTTTGTGTGTCTGTCCATGTTCCTGAAGAGCGGCTGTAGCCATAATGAGCAGTTCTGTTCAGATCCACTCTGTGCTCACTGTGCCAAACTGACAGGACTGTGTTTGATTGGGCCAATACATAAACTACACAAACTCACTCTGTGAAACTGAACTCACAGCATCTCTCTTACAGAGAGAGAGAGACAGAAACAGAAATAGAGACAGAAAAAGAGAGAGACAGAGACAGGGAGAAAGACAGAGGAACACGGAGGAATACAGGAGAAAGAGAGAAACACAGAACAGAGAGAGAGAGAGAGAGGGCACAGAGAGATATCTGATATCTGTCCATCCATACTGAGAATGATATGAGTGGTTTGAATAGCTGGCTGAGAGTTTGTTTTTACTTCTCTCAGTTTACAGCGCGCGCACGCACACACACACACACACACACACACACACGAGCACACACATACACACACACACACAACCAGATCAAAGCATTTATCACAACTGCTACAAGATGAAATGACAGGAGAGAGAGAGAGAGAGAGAGAGGGAGAGAGAGAGGGAGAGAGAGAGAGAGAGAATGTATGTGGGGGGGGTCGGGATTTGTATGTATGTGTGCATGTGAGTGGGTGTGGGAGAGGGGTGTTGAAGTACTATCATAAATGTTATAATAAACGGTGCTGGTACAGTGAAGATGATTTGTGATTATGTTGATTTTCATGCCACGTCATGTCTGTGCCGCAGTGTGTGTGTGTGTGTGTGTGTGTGTGTGTGTGTGTGTGTTATGAATTGTAAGCTGTTATGTTACACACACACACACACACACACACACACACACACACACACACACTCAGAAAGAGAGAGAACAGTGATTGTAAAAGAGATGCTGAGGACAACGCACACTTTCATATTCCCATGTATTTCCACTCCCTCATTACAGTAGTCTAGAATAAAAACACACCCTACCTGCACTTTCCCCATTAAAACTGGCTGAATGGCTTTCTGCTTACACACAAAACTAAAAAGTTTTACAAGTCATCCCAAAAACCTCTCTCTGTATCACAGCCTGGCAGCGTGCTGAACTGATCGGCAAGACAATTCGTTATCACACAGACAAAGTGTAAGTAGCCTTCCATTTTCTCCTGTGTTTCCAGAGGTGTTCTAATCCAGCATGATCTAATACTGCCCAACTCTGCCAAAAGTCCACTGCTCCACTGGTACTGCTTATTCTCTCACCACACGCACGCACACACACACACACACGCATCAGAGAGAATCACACACACCTTCATTTTCAGACATACACACACACACACACATACACACAAGCATCAGAGAGAATCACACACACCTTCACTTTCAGACATATACACACACACACAAGTATGATTCGGTAAATAAATGTGTGTGTCTGTTGGTATTAGAGTGGTAGCCAGACTGGAGCCTCAGCAGCTGAGCCAGGTACATCTTAATAAAGAGTGAAGTGGAACCTCTCTCTCTCTCTCTCTCTCTCTCTCTCACATACACACACACACACACACACCCTTCTCTCAGAGCTTGTGCTAAAACTCCAACGGTATCAGCTCCATTAGAGCACTAATCCTCAGTGAAAGTCAAGTTCAGCGGTCTCTCTCTCTCTCTCTCTCTCTCTCACACACACACACACACACACACTCCCTCCTAAGACCTCCGCGCAATCTACAGTGAAGTTCATTAGGTCTAATCACACACTTCAGACAAAAACCTGGCTGAGACAAGAGAAGTTCGACTGAAACCTATATCTACACTTATAACCTTTACAGACCTATTCAAGCAATAATCAAACGTCTTTAAAACGACCAGCTTAAGTTTTTACTCACTCTGCGTGCGGAGACTGGAAAGAGAAATATTCAGGCTGGTAAAGCTCCACTAGATCCATTGGACGACTGAAATTATCACCATGGAAACACACAAAAAGCTACTGAATTCCTAATAATAGTAAAAGTACTTGAATTTTCTCTCTTTCACGTTCTACGTTCGCTCCCGCTCACTGTCTTCGGTCGGACACACAAGTGAACCAAGTGACTTTAGCTCTGCACAGTGAGTGCTGACCAAGGCATTGACTCATGAATACTAATAATAATTTGCATATCCCTGCCCCTTAATCCCATGTATGCCCAGCATTGGTTACGTTCCAGCCAATAGCTGCTAAGAACTGCCTCCATGTGCAGTAAGGTAACTAGACAGGACAGGTGTATGTGATGCGGATGAGCACGACAGAAGATCAGAGAAGGAGAGAGAACAAAAGAGAGAGCGCGAAAGTGGTTTAAAATAAGTGGAGAATGGGTGGACTTCATGGTAGAAGAAAGTGAAACACCCTCAAAATGACTGACGCAAGTTAACTGATTAGAAACAATGTTTTAAAAATCCGTAGGCTGGTTTTAGGCACAGTGTGCTGTGCTTTAGTGACCACTAGAGGGCGATGCCGCTTCTAAGCGTCATGCAATCCTGTGAAAGGCATCAAAGCGACTTGAATTTAGGGAATTGAGTGTTTGATTCATAATTTACTCATCATCACATGAGTGTGTTTCACACGTAACTGTCTGAAAAGAACAACTGTAGTCTAACGTTCCTATCAGTAACGGTAAAGACCAAATTTCCCCACTTAATGCCTCGGTAGACGGCAAGAGGTCTGTAATGTCTACGTTATCAGTTGAGTTTAGATAAAGAGCCTTTCTTGTATATGTGTCCGGAGTCATTAAGAGCGCAGACGGAGATATGTTACAGCACAAAATACAGTGGCCTGATATTTACACAACACTCTACCTTTGACATTAGTCTGGCCAAACATAACAGAAACTACCAACACAATGCACGCTTTTAGAAATCCCTGTCTATCCCTCTCTCTGTATCTCCCTCTCTCTTCCATGTGCGCGCGCACACACACACACACACACACACACACACACACACACAGAGAACACAGCTTTGTCAAGTTTGTGTGTATGAACTCGAACATATAGACCAATATGTGTATCAGCAGTATGAGTATGTGTGTGTAGGTATGTGTACACATGTATGTATATATGTGTATGTGTGTGTGCATATGTGGGTATGTGTAAATGTGTATATATACAGTATATATGTGTTGTGTGTGTGTGTGAGTGTGTATGTGTGTGTGTGTGTTAAATGCTCTCACAGCTGCTCACCCTTCACACAGCTGAGCAGTTCTACATTCTGTCAGCAACACCAGTGGCCTTTCCTTACTGGTCCCAGTCAGCCTGTGGCGAAACTGCTGAACCTCCACATAAAACACACGCACATGGACACACAGGGATATAGTACGACACAACACAGAACGAAATGACACACAATAACCCAACACAACATAACACAGCACAACACAACACTGCACAACACAACACAACACAACACTGCACAACACAACACAGCACTGCACAACACAACACAACACAATACACAACACAGCACAACAAAACAAAACAAAACACAATACAACACAGCACAAGACAAGACAAGACAAGACAAGATGAGACAACACGGTACAGCACAACACAATACAAGACAACACAGCTTATTACAGCTGGCTGTGATACCAGGTACGATGCCATCCTTACAAATATTTATGATTTCCATTTTAACAGTTTATCGAGTCACACTGCGTTTATCGATTTGTTGTTTCATACATTTTGGTTTTTGACTACCTGTGAAATACATTCCCATACAGAGATTCAGCACCTTCATTCCATTCAGCAAATTTTACAAGTGTTTAGCAACATTACTGAGTCAGAAATACTGTACCTCTGTCTTACTGCATGTTTATCCTTCAATCATGATCTGGCCTCTCTGTCTGTCTGTCTCTAGATTGATCAGTGTAGCACAAATCTATATACTCATCTTACATGTTTCTAGAAAACACTTTCTAGAAAAACGCCTTTTCTTATCTGATGTATTCAGATTTGTGAAAATAAGTGAGATCCCCAAGGACAGACTCAGGTCACACATTAAAGAAAACATGTCTTCCTACTGCTTTCAACATAATTAAACATAATTAAATTAACATTATCTGGCCCCCCTTAGATTATATCACAAGCACACACACACACACACACACACGGATACACACAATCTTTGCAACACTAAGCCTCTTTGATAATGTCCAGACTACAGACTCCAGTAAGTGGAGTCTATCAGAAATGCAATGCACACACAAACACACACGTCTGAATACATGTACCATATTAAACAGTACTCAACCCTCCCCACTACAAATACCATTACTTTCCTTATCACCATAATATCAACACTTCAGAGAGTAGAACGGCATGCCTCTGAGAGCAAAAAAACGAGAGAAAAAGAAACAGCCATCGCACAGTGTGTCATGTCCACAGTCAAAAGGCTGCTGGCATTAAAGTGGCAAACACAGCCTGGGCTTGTTCAACAGGCTGCTTATCTACAGGAAAGTCTTTCAGAAAAATCACATTTGCTCTGAACAACGTTCCTGTTTATCTTTCAGAGCTGGATATGAATGGCCTTTTTATGCTTAAAACCCCGGCACGCACACACACACACACACGCACACTGTTTTCCAACACATTAGAGAGAGAGGGGGGTCCATTCTTGTACGGCGAAGGTAAAACAAACTGCATGACAAACAAAGAAAAGAAAAGAGATAGAGAGATTTCCTCTAGAGCCATTCCTCTGTTTGTGATAAGCTGACATTTACAGTGGTATTTGAACATAGGTGGCAGCAGCAGGAAGGATAGAGAAAAAAAAAGAGAGAGAGAAAGTTACAGGAGGAACGTTAGTATTAGTAAAGCCACCTTTTTCTCCTCTCTGCCTTCACAATGACAGACTTCACTGTTACAGTCTTGCCAAGTAATCCCCTCATCTCACGCTCCCTGGGAATTATCCACACCCCAACCCCCAGAGTCCTTTACTGATTCTTACAAACAGGTCGTCAGGTACATTTGCATTTGCTTTTCTGAATGGAATGTATTCCATTCAGATTGATTAATTTAGATGAATTCAGATTAATTCACATGGATGTTTACATTTACATGTACATTAATTCACA
>NC_044502.1:17742521-17745021 GCF_902362185.1 Chanos chanos
TTGTGTCAAATGAAATCTACACAGTCGCGGTCAACAAACATTGTCCACAAACACTGCTTGAACACAGAATGTCTACCTTTTCCTAAAGGTAATCTTGTGCGTTTCAGTAATGGCTGGTCTGAAAAACACTGATACAACACAAATTCTGAGCTTTAAACTCAACAAAATTACCAGTCACTAAAATGACAGCCAATCCAGTCTACAGTCAAAAAACAGCCATCATTCTTGAACATGATGATTTAAGGGGCTCTCTGATAATGGAGTATCAACACTGCCTTTTTTGTACTTAACACTTACTTGACAATAAAGTACTTAACTTAACTTGGCTGTGCTAGCTTTAGCATGCTAACATTAGCTTCATAAAAGGGGGGATTTGAGGCCAAGGTGACAAATAGACTGAACTTGGCCTCATGTTCTGCCACTGTTTCAAGGATGCTAATCATCAGCTGTATAAAGCTCAGCTCTCATAGCAAGTGGAGTGCATGAAACCTCAGTCTACAGAGGTGCCTCAAGGTAAACAAATGCTGCCAAACCCTAACTTTTTTAAAAGGGTCTTTTTGTGAGAGTGTTTCTTCCATTTAACTGGAGTGCTAGAACGCTATTAAAATTCACACAACTGTGTCGCCTGTGATTAAAAGCAATGTAACTTTATGTGGTTTAAGAGTTGTGGCTGGATTACTGGGGCCAGGAGATCTCAGGTTCTAAAGCTGTGAGCTGATGACCATTACAACACAGTCAGTGCACTTTGACTCTCTGGCCTGTTAACGCAGTCTGACTCTCTGGCCTGACTATCTCCAAATATGGGACTGACTTCCTGTAAGGAAAGAGGCTGATGCAGTCAGTAACTGAAAAGGAGGCTGATAGTGACGAAAGACTACATGCCACCTGTAGCCTCAGTCTTGACCTCCCATCACCTCTCCCTTTTCAGGAGGTTCTACTCTGTTCTCCTCTCTCCAACAGGGCTGAGATGTGGACTGTAGTCTTCCTCTCTATCTGAGTCTGGAGACCTGCTAAATTCAGGCAAACCGATGATTTTCATACAAAGGAATGCAAATTAAAACTGACAACCAACAACAACAGTGTCCTATGGAGCCTGCTGATGCTGGGGTTTATGGAGCAATAAAAACCATCCAGAGGAAAAATAAACTGCTACTGATTCAGGCCAAAGTGAAGTGCAGACTCAGACACACCGATTCACATAGATCTTTGATTGTGATTACATCTGTTCTCAGTAAAAACACAAAATTAAAAAAAAAAAAGTTGACGGCCCTCTTTACATATTTGACTAAAACAGAAGGATGAATTTGTCTCAGTCATCTCCAGCTTCATTCTTACATATTTCAGTTTTTTTGCCGTTGCTTTGTTACAGGAAACAGATGTAAACAGAACTCAGTCCACAGAGCTTTTATAGCTTGACTCCTTTCTCTGTGTGTGTGTGTGTGTGTGCGTGTGTGTGTGTGCGTGTGTGTGAAGCTCTTCAGTCCAATAAAACACACTCCCACTCTCATCCTCATTGAGTCTTTAAAGGTGGTTTCCTGTCGTTTACTGCATCCCTCCTTCCGTGTGTCATGTCTGCGTCTCTCTGCTGAAGATGTGTCCGTTAATTCTAACGGTGTAGGCGTGACTGCTGGGCTCTGGGGTAGTTCTGTCTCTCTGACAGAGACAGACACACAGAATTCTGTCCACTGCCCTGGACAGCCTGGATTCTGAGGCTTAGTTGGGTCCAAAACCCGGGGTTCAGTTAAATCCCAGCCCAGCGCCCTTGGGCCGCTGCATGGCTCTGATGGGCTCAGTGATACCCCGGCCTTCAGGACCCAAACCCGACCCTGGAGTCCAACCCATCCCCTGTAGCATCCGGTTCCCCATGTTAGTGTCTGGGATAGGAGGGGCACCCTCACCCACCATACCTACAGAGAGAGAGAGAGAGAGAGAGAGCATTAACCTTTCACAATACCTTTATTGGTACATTGGCACCAACAATCTCACTTCATCACACACTTAAAAAATCTGATTATATATATATAATAAAATTTTTATATATATATTTAGAGAGAGAGAGAGAGAGAGAGAGAGAGAGAGAGAGAGAGATACAGTCTTTTCAGGCAGAGAGTGGGTTTGTGATGGACAGATTCATTGAGGAAAACTCCAGTAAGAGTCCCTGACTTGTACATGGATGGAACCATTAGAACCATTACTGGTACATTTTACTGTTGAAGTCAAAAATATAATGGAAACACATTCGAGTGCTTCTGACACAAGAATAATTCTTCAACCAATGGGATTACAGCCTTCTTGCTAGTGTTAAGTAGCTGCTAGTTTATGCTGATAACATAAAGATCAGAAAACATCCACTCAGGCAGCCCCATAGTAGACCCTGCTGACTGTGCCATGTGGAACTATGACTGTCCAGGCTATTCAAACGCTTCTTTCCAACTATTCAAACGCTTCTTTCCAAGACAGACCCTCAGTTCCACAAATCTCAGACAAAGACTGAACCTGT
>NC_044502.1:17747521-17775021 GCF_902362185.1 Chanos chanos
CATGGACCAACATCGCGCCAATATGACAACTTGTAGGAGCATTGACCTGGAGAGTGTAGACTGTCCTGGACTCCTGTGCGGTCTGCCCCAATACTGGACTACTGTAGTTATAATGGATCTATCCATGCAAACCCTGCAGACATTCTCACATTCCAATAGTCCATTACTCAGACAATCCACGTTTAAAAGCATCTGTTTCATCCATTATGTCACTCTATCTGTTTACTCTTTATTGGTTTATTGCCTGTTTGCGCTCTATGCCTTAAGTTCACTTCTTGCTTATGTCATGTTTTAAATCGCTCTGTTTATTAACATTATTTCTCTAAGGTCTATTTCTATTCAAGGCTGGATTTAGCGTGTTAGGTTCTACATTAATGACATTACGCTGTGTCGATCACAGACATTTTAAGCCATCACTTCCTCTGCCTTTGTGCGCGACACAAAGCCTTTTCCTAGAAATCTGACAAAGCAAACCCTCAGGCGGCACACTGTGTTGGTGGAGGGCTGACCTTGGCCCTGAAATCCTGCCCCCGGCCTGTGAGGGGAAGCGCTTGCGTCACGCGCTGGCAGGGAGAAGTCATTCTCTACTCTCTAATTCTAATGAGGAAATGAGATCAGCACAGTACTTGCCAATCAGCTGGTCACAGGGTAATCCAGTCACATGACCCAGATTCAGCCAACTACAGGCTGAGCGAGACTGCCATGCCCTGGCACTGTCCAACAGTGTGTGTGCATGTGTGTGTGTGTGTACCTGCAGAATGTTTAGGGTGTTTTTGTGTGTGTGTGTGTGTGTGTGTGTGTGTGTGTGTATGTGTTTGTGTGTGTGTGTTGACCTGTAGAATGTTTAGACCGTTTTTGTGTGTGTGCGTGTGAGCGTGTATGTACCTGTAAAATGTTTAGGCCGTTTTTGTGTGTGTGCATGTGTACCTGCAGAATGTTTAGGCTGTTTTAGTGTGTGTGTGTGTGTGTGTGTGTACCTGCAGAAGCAGGTCCACCCATGGGTGCTGCTTTCCTCCGTCTTTTCACATCTCCTGTACACAGTGAACCGAGATGACCACTCGTCTGTCTGTGGAGAGCAGAGGTTAGAAGAGGTTACGAAAGCAACTGTCTAAACAGACCCTAGCAAATGGTTCAATGTGTATTTATTCAGACAGGAAATTATACCTCACTAAAGTTAGAACCATAATTTCAGTTCACTACAGTTAAAACCATAACATCACTTCACACATGTTAGAACCATAACAGAACTATAAACTCATTCATTGACGTTAGAACTATAACCTGACTTCACTAATGTAAGAACCATATTCTCAATCACTACTGATGGCCAGTCACTGTAACACTTCATAACTGAACACTCTACACTCTGTTCTACGCTGAAATGATCCAAAGTAACTCTATACCTGTATCAGCATATATCACAAATATCAGGGTGACCAGTATAACAATGGTCCTCAAGTTCGTTTCTCTTAGAAATACAAGTTGCTGGATCATCAAGACAAAAACAGATTCTTAGAGCAATATTTACTGGAGACACATCCAGCAGAATTCCTTTTATTTCCAGAAATCAGGATTAGATGTCAAACCCAATCTGAAGCGTTCTCACACACACACACACACACACACACACACACAAACAGAGCTGGCGTCTGCTGGTAAGGGACAGGAGTGTTTATAGACACAGAGACAGGGATAAGGCCAGACACACTGTCAGCAGAGACATCGTGCTAACGATCCAACACACACACACACAAAACACACATACACACACAACCTAAACATAGCACCCCTACAGGTGTCCCTGCCTCTGCAGACACACACATACAGAGTCTCTCCCTTTCCCCCTTAAAATACATAAATACACACACACACACACACAAACAGAGCTGTACTGGTACCTGCTGGCAGTCTTTAGTGAGCAGCTCCTCCTATGGCCCCGATCTGCACGGGAATCCCAGTGTAACTACATAACACACATTCACACACAAGAATGTTACACATTTACAGCATTGTCAAGACACACACACACACACACACACACACATTCACAAACAAGAATGTTACACATTTACAGCATTGTCAAGACACACACATACACCCACCCACACAGTCACGGACTAACACACACACATTCACAAATAACAATGTTACACATTTACAGCATCGTCAAGACACACACACACACACACACACAGTCATAGACTAACACTCACACAGTCACAGACAAGAATGTTACACATTCACAGCATCGTCAAGACACACACACACACAGTCATGGACAAACACACACACAGTCACGGAACTAACACACACACAAACACACCCACACAGTCATAGACTAACACTCACACACATTCACAAACAGCAATGTTAGACATCTACGGCATTGTCAAGACACACACACACAGTCATGGACTAACACACACACACACACACACACACAGAGAAAGTTTTTTTAACCTGTCCATGTTCCCTCCGGGAACTGGGACTAAACCAGGGCCTGCAAGACAGAAACCAACCGATCAAAATCAGCGTTTCTAAATGAGTCTCACTACTTCTGTACCCTTACCACAACATAACACCAAATCACACCATAATGTCACTGTTCACACAGAGATCAAACATGAGTCAAACAGAGAGCATATGGGAGAATGTGTGTATGAGAGAGAGAGAGAGAGAGAGAGAGAGAGAGAGAGAGAGAGAGAGAATGTCTGTGTATATGAGAGAGAGAGAGATCAGGGCGCACTCATGTGTGTGGGGATCCTGGGACAGTCTACCAAGCCTCTCAGAACAGCTGGCACCCTGAGACACAGACTACAGACAGAGAGAGAGAGAGAGGGAGAGAGGGGGAGAGAGAGTATGTTAACCTTTCACAATATGTTATTGGTATATTGGCACCAACATTCTCACTTCATCACACACTTACACACTGAAACAACTGAGAGAGAGAGAGAGAGAGAGTGATGCAGATACATATACAGAGTGACACAGAGGTACAGAGAGAAAAAAAGCGGGAGAGAGCGAGACAGACACACACACAGAGAATTATCCATGAGAATAAGTCCAGAGTTATAACAGTGTATGAGAAATGGCAGGTGGATGAGAGGACTGAGGGATTTGTGTGTGTGTGTGTGTGTGTGTGTGTTTGTGTGTGTGTAGAAGCGGGTTCATGTATGAGAAATGGCAGGTGGATGAGTGGACTGACCTGCTGCTGTAGATTCCCCTGAGCAGAGGGTCCACTCTGCAGCCTCCCCAGCCTGGCCTGGAACCCTGACAACCATACCGAGACAGAGAGAGAGAGAGAGAGAGAGAGAGAGAGAGAGAGAGAGAGACGGAGGGGGGGGGGGGCAGACAGACAGGGAGAAGATAGACAGAGAGGGAGAGAGAGAGAGAGAGAGACGGAGGGGGGGGGCAGACAGACAGGGAGAAGACAGACAGAGAGGGAGAGAGAGAGAGAGAGAGAGAGACGGAGGGGGGGGGGCAGACAGACAGGGAGAAGATAGACAGAGAGAGAGAGAGAGAGAGAGAGAGAGAGACGGAGGGGGGGGCAGACAGACAGGGAGAAGATAAACAGAGAGGGAGAACGGGAGAAACTGGTTCATTTTTTGAATTCAATTTTGAATCATTTTAAATTAATAGCCACATTGCAACTGCTGTAATAAAACTGGTGAGCTGTTTAATAGCACTGGTTCTGACAAGTTCATGCCAGTTTTCACAGCAAGATAAAGTCAAACCAAGAGCATTAATATCCATCAGATTCCCACATAACAGAACTAACAAACTCACTGCCCTCTATTGGACAATCCTGAGAACAGCACTGTACTGAACAGATGCCTTGTGCACCCATTGCCCTCTAGTGGACAAATGCAAGAACAGCACCATCAGTGTGGTGGTGGTGTTGTTGTTGTTGTTGTTGTTGTACAGGTACAGCTATGCTGACCACTGCTACTGACCAGCACATGTGCTATCCGTCATCTGAACATCTTTATTACTGTCACACACCTCAGCTACTCTCTGTCTGCAGAGACATGCACACACTCCTCTTTCACCTCTTACACTTCAAAGGCCCTGAAACCCTGACAATGTCAATGTGACTGTAAGAAAACCTCTGTCAATGTCAATGTGACCGTACCAGAACCTCTGACAATGTCAATGTGACCATAAGAGAACCTCTGACAATGTCAATGTGACCGTACCAGAACCTCTGACAATGTCAATGTGACCATAAGAGAACCTCTGACAATGTCAATGTGACTGTACCAGAACCTCTGACAATGTCAATGTGAATGTAAGAGAACCTCTGACAATGTGAACGTAAGAGAACCTATGACAATGTGACCGTAAGAGAACGTCTGACAATGTCAGTGTGACCATAAGAGAACCTTTGACAATGTCAATGTGATTGTACGAGAACCTCTGGGAGACAATAGGACAGCGTGTGACTGTGTTACAGTCTGTTTTACTGGGAGACACTGGGACAGCGTGTGAGTGTGTTACAGTCTATTTTACTGGGATACACTGGGACAGCGTGTGACTGTGTTACAGTCTGTTTTACTGGGAGACACTGGGACAGCGTGTGACTGTGTTACAGTCTGTTTTACTGGGAGACACTGGGACAGCGTGTGAGTGTGTTACAGTCTGTTTTACTGGGAGACACTGGGACAGCGTGTGAGTGTGTTACAGTCTGTTTTACTGGGATACACTGGGACAGCGTGTGACTGTGTTACAGTCTGTTTTACTGGGATACACTGGGACAGCGTGTGAGTGTGTTACAGTCTGTTTTACTGGGATAGACTGGGACAGCATGTGACTGTGTTACAGTCTGTTTTACTGGGATACACTGAGACTAAGACAATGTGCTCCGTGTTATTACTATGTTATTACAGCATATAATGTGAATTATAAGTAGATGTGAATGACATTTGTGTGATGTGAGTGTGTGTGTGTGTGTCCACAGACCTCTTTGTGCACCCTGAGACATGAGTGGGAAGGCTCCGGTCAGGATGCTGTTAAAAACCGGGTCGAACTGGTCCAGCTCCGCTGAATCCCGTTCCCACCACGGAACCACTCCGGCGATCCCACACGCTCCACCCGCTTCTCCTTCATAAAACCAGTCACTTTGCTCATCGTCCCCTACACACACATACACACGGAGAGTTTGAGACAGAGAGGGAGAAACAGAAATCACAAAATCTTAATTCTCAGACTTGCCAGTATCACCCATGTCACCCTGTTACTCTCAACATTGTCAACATGCACATTTCAGACTACTGAAACCCCTGAGGAAAAGCGTGACTCCTGACAGTAATATCAGTGGCAGAGTGTGTGTGTGTGAGTGTCAGAGGTGAACTGAGGAAGAGGATTTTATACCTTGTCTGCCTTCATCATTGGTGTACAGACCTCCATCACTGCTGTTACTCACACTGCTGGTTTCACTGCCATAAACATAAACACACACACACACACACACACGTAAGTAATGTTTTTGAAAGCGAAGATGTTATGGTTCTGTCAGAGTCCTAGTTTCCAGTTCTGGTTTTCCAGGAATCTGCATGAATGCCTCAGTGCTGCTTCCATGTTACCCAATAACAACACATTCTGATGCACAGCTGTCAATCAGCATAAACTCCACACACTTAAAGGAGGTTGTGTCCCGCCCTGCAAACACACTCACACACGCACATGCAAACACACACACACACACACACACACACACACACACACACACACACGCACACTCACACACACACACACACAGGAGATGAGAAGAGAGAGTAGAGAAGGAGTGCACCACAGGAGAGAAAAACACTAACCACCTGTCACTCATGTCTTCGTCTGAGCCTTTGGCCTCCTCTAGTTCCATTTTGTCTTTTCCAGTCTCCTCGCTCTCCACGACCACGCCCTCATCTGCAGCTTCCTGCGCCAGCCGGTGAGCCGCCAGCTTCCTCTTCTTCACCCTGTTCTTCATTACATCACTTCCTTTCCCCTCCGCCAAGGCGCCCGCCTCTCTGCTCTCCGAGGGTTTGTGTAAGGGGGGCGCCAGCATGCTGGTGACATCTAGTGGTGGATCCACAGCCATGCGCTTCACTTTTCTCCGTCTGCGCAAGCTGCGTGTGCCTAAAGCGTCACCCCCGACCCCAGCGTCCTCATGCCACAAGCCCCTCTTGCCCCTGCTGCAGTCCGAAGCCAAGGGGGTGCGTCGCTTGGCCCCCAGCTGCTCATCCGAGTCACTGTTATTATTGTCTCGTGCGTGAGCGCCCCCTGCTGCGCTGGAGGAGGTTCTGTAGTCTTTGTGCTCATCCAGACTGGACTCTGATCCTTCGCTCAGATGGCCGGTCTCCCAGGGAGGGTGGGGGTTGTCGGAACGCCGTTTCCTGCCGCGCCGTTTCCGTGCCTGACGCTTCAGCAGGCAGCCGACAGCCAGGGCATGGTCGCCCCCGTCCCCAAAACCCCCCCTTGCCTGCTCAGAACTCTCCTCCAGCGCCGACACCAAATCATGAACCAGCTCATCCATCGTCCGGCGAAAGTGCCTGAACACAAGAACATCACACAGTCACAGAGGGGAGAGAGAGAGAGAGAGAGAGAACATGCCATTCAACAGACAAAGAAAACAATCACAATTTAGAACAGACAGACTGACATAAACAGTAGATAGCCAGTCAAATAGACAGACAGTGCTAATAGAAGACGTCCACCAAAATTCTGACCACTTATTTAGTTATTATTGCAGTCTGTTTCCCTGTCTAGTTCTTTTCGGGTTCCAAGATGGCTGCTTTCAACAAGCTAGTTTCCCCCCCGTCACTCAATTAGTGACTGTGTCGGTCTCTTTCTCTGTTTCAGTCTGAATAACAGACCCAGCACGGTACTCCAAAACTCATGACGTCGTCTCATGCGTTTTGCCGGTCGATCGGCAACCTCTAATTAACACCGAAAAACATACAGGCTAAGTAAGCAAACCAACAGCCTGCTGTCAACGGGCTATGTACATTCAACGGAAAGTCAACAGGCTACTGGTTCTAGCCTGTCAGATAAACAGACAAGGGTATCTACCAGGGTATCTTCTTTATGTCAGCTATCAAAATGTCAAATCGACTATACATAATCCAGATTTTTACGCGGCGGGACGCGGCGTAATTTCGGCCGGCAGCCTAAAACAACCAGTTCAGAGTATCAGTTTAGAAAATGTGTATACTCGCCTCTATGTGTTCAGTCACTTACACAAGGAGACTTCTGATATAACCTCGATTCTGAACCCAAATCATTTCCCAAGAATACACATATTGTGTATATGTAACAGCGTAAGAGGGAGATTATCCTTACAGATGAATGCGAGCAGCACAGGCGACAGACAAGATGGCTAATGGTGTGTAGTGGGGGGCTATGGTCAAATAGCTTAGCTTAGTAGCCAAAATCAGACCGCAGATCCTGGCTTATTCACATAGTCAATATTCCAAAGTGAATCAAACACTCACCAGCTGGTTCCTGCTTTACCGAAGCTCTTTATGTCGGCTGCACGGAACATTAAACCTACAAAAAGACGATTTAGTTTTGAACAAAAACAACACGGACACTTTTAGACAAGGGGGCCACCATTGTGGCTCAGACAAAACACCGGATGTTGGGTAAAAACAATTTAAGTGACCCGTTCCGGTGACGAAGGTTTTTTCAAAATAAAAGACGTGCTTTGCCCTGATTTTGAGCACAAGGCTGTTCTTTGCATTATATGTTTTTGTATTATTGCAAAATCAACCAAGAAACATTCCAGAAATGATTATGATTTTATGTACAAGTTTTTCGTCGCTAAAATTCTCCGACTGTCTCACTAAACATATCATTGTTTTACGTTCATGGCCGCGGAGAGGATGGTCAAGCACTGGTCATGAGAGGTCGCCATTCTAAAATAAATGAGTAGAAGCAGTGACGTCAGTCTATCGCCAGTGATAAAATCTTTCATGTTGCCCTAAACTTTAATGATCTCAGTGCTACTTAATTTTTGTCCAGTCTCGATGCCACAATACACCGAATTAAGTAGTACATCATTTGTGTGTGTGTGAGAGAGAGAGAGAGAGAACAAGAAAGAAAGAGAAAATGGTTTATTAGGGTCTTACACACTTGTTTCTGCAAATCTCTTTGTATTATAGTATGTGATTATGCATATATGTGGCTAGGAGGGAGGCTGTCATTGTATCTACATGTGAGTGTGTGTGTGTCTGCAGACACCTAAATTTATTTGTCTGTGCGTGAGAGCAGGAGTGTGTGTCTCTGTGGTGTGTGTGTGTGTGTGTGTGTGTGTAAGACTACCTCAGATGTTTGAGGAGTCAGAAGAGTCTCTAACTGACCCTCTCAGATTACTGCATATGCACCAGGTAAAATTAGCAAGACACACACACACACACACACACAAATGCACACCATGCTCTACCAGAGCAGTGTAATCTGTCACAGACACTCAGTTCCACACTGAGAGAGAGAGAGAGACAGAGAGTTAGCTGCTGCTTGGACTACCCAGGATCACTGCAGGACCTGGATCAGTGTCAGAGCAAACAGAGAAAAGAGGAAGAAATAGATGAGTGCAGATACTGAGAGAGGAGTACTGATCCCACTGCATCCACTCCCCAATGGACAGGACACCATTGACTCTAGTTGGTCATGGGTAAAGTGTGTTTTTTGTTTGTTTAGCATGTCATAACAGGCTAGAGAGATTATGTGTGTGTGTGTGTGTGTGTGTGTGTTTTAGTATCTGCCGTGGAGGGTAAAGTCATTCTGAGGTGTCATAACATTCGTCTGGATATGTTTTTAGATTATGTTTTGCCTGGTCACCTGGGTAGAGTGGCCTTTGAGTGGTCATAAATGGTTTCCCATTGGCAGAGATGCCTGCCCACCATGTCTGTGTCTGGATCAGAAGTGATGATACTTACGTCCATTTGTCTTGGCAGAGTGTTGTTGTTGCCATGGCACCAGTGCCAGCTGATCCAGGTACTGTGCTGTTGTGTTGCCATTAGTACCCTCTGGCATGAACACAGGGGTTTTCTGCTGGCAATTATGCCCACTGGTATAACAGTGAGAAACTACAGACATGTTGAGAAACTCAAGCATGTTCTTCTCTGTTTTGAAAAGTCAAATCAAAAGAACTTATAAACATTAGTAAGATATGATTGATGTGCGTGTGTGTGTGTGTGTGTGGCAGTCAGTAATATGAAATATTTGAGGATAGATCATTTCCTTTGGATTGTGATTAATCATTTTTTTACACTGAAAATTAGTGGCAGAGAAATGGAGACAAGTCCTTTCTCGTTTGCCTGGAAATCTGGTGCAAACCCCAGACTTCAGGGGCCGTACTGTCCGCAGGGGTTTGCTCAAACCACAATACCTCCCAATATCACTAATTAGCTCATCGGCACAAAGGTAACATGGGATTAAATCAGGTGGTGTAGCACGTGTTTGGATGAAAGGCATGCAGACACTGCAGACTGGTGTTGGTCACTTATGTTTTAAATAAATATGTAAAAGCGAGTATTTTCCTTGTTTTGGCCCCCAGTTCAGGACCCAGGGTGACAGTGGCTGAGAATAAGTGAAATAAAACAACAGAGAGAATGGTCTCACTGGCAGGGTGTCTGTGGATTGGCCATGTGTGCGGACGTATTGGCACACAGCCACAAGGAAAAAGAAAGAGAGAGAGAGAGAGGGAGGGAGGGAGAGAGAAAGAGAGAGAGAGAGCAAGAGAGAGAGAGAGAGAGAGTCAGGTGGCATGCTTTGGGTGCATGATCCAGTAATCCCTCCGACATGCTGACCCTGAAACCTGACGACGGAGAGAAAGAGAGAGAGGGAGAGAGAGAGGGAGAGGGAGAGGGAGAGGGAGAGGGAGAGGGAGAGGGAGAGGGAGAGGGAGAGGGAGAGGGAGAGGGAGAGGGAGAGGGAGGGAAGATGTGGCTTACAGTAGTGGTCAAGTGGTGTGAGGTAAAGGAGAAGAGAGGAGAGGGGAGCAGGAGTGGCGTGAGCAGAGGAGGTGCCACCCCCCAGAATGCTCTCCCTCTGGGAATTATAAATAGCACAGGAGAGAGGGAGGCCATCAGTGTAACTTAAAACAGAAAAACACACAGGGAGTTATGCAGCTCCTCTATTCCCCTCCCCTCTCCTCTCCTCTCCTCTCCTCTCCTCTCCTCTCCTCTCCTCTCCTCTCCTCTCCTCTCCTCTCCTCTGTTGTGTTCTTCTCTTCTCTTCTCCTCTCTTCTCCTTTCCTGAAAGGATAAATAGATAAAACAGTGGTACTGACCCTTCCTGTTCATGTGGTATGAATAGAATACCTGTATGATCATTAGTATGGTCTTGTCACTGTGACTCCAGCCCTTCAGAGTGTACAGTACACACTGTCGAACAGCATCTACAAGGTCTATGTATTCCAGCCCCATCCTAACACTCTTCATTAAGCTAATCCAGGTACTGATGGTGCTGCAATCAAAGACCACGTCCCACGGTGTCCAATCAGGTCTGCTGCTGCAAGACTCCCAGTGGTACCAGCTGGGTTTGGGTTTGGGTCTCAGTCTTAAATCTTGTCACACCTGGCTCTGAAATGGTGGAACAAGTTGTCTGTTTCCATCAGACAACTGTCTGTTTCCATCAGACAACTGGGAAATTGGGCAGCCATGGTCTAAAGGTTAGAGAACCGGGCTTGTGATTTGAGGGTTGCCAGTTTGAGTCCCAGGCCCAACATCCATGGCTGTGTGCCCTTGAGCAAGGCACCTTAACCCTAATGCTCCCTGGGCGCAGAGGGAATGCCCACTGCTCCTGTGTCTGTTGTGTGTGTTCACTACTGGTGTGTTGGATGGGTTAAATGCAGAGACAAGTTCTCTGTGTGTGTGTGTAATCACAGAGATTTACATTTAGATGCTCAGACACACAAGACACATTCAAAAAACACCAATAAACTTACCACTGTCTCAAATCTCTTAACCTTATAAACCCTAAATTCACTTTATTTCTCTGTATTTTAGGCACAAGGCATATATTCAAGTAATAATAATAATAATAATAATAGTAACAATAATAATAATAATAAAAAAAACTGGACACAGTAAAGCAGTAAATCCATACACAGTCCCTGGAGTGGTTCTTGGCACTGGAGTGTGTGTATTGAGATGTGTTGGTTTAAGCCTATTCTCTATGCTCTTTTGTAAGTCACTTTGGACAAAAGCATGTCTGCAGAATGACTAAATGTAAATGGCGACAAGCTGAATGCTAGGACAAGATTAGGACTGACATGAGGCAAGTCAGATTAGGAGCTTGAACACTACAGCAGACACATCCCAAAAAGGAGAGTTCGCTCCCATTAAAATGAAGAACAATCAGTTTTATGTCTATAAATCATTCCGTGTGTGCGTGTGATTTACTGAGATAAAAATGAACCAACAGTATGTGTGTGTAGTGTGGTGTATGGAGTATATACGGCGGCTGTGTTTTATGGAGTTATGTAAATGTGATACAGTGGCACGATTTGGTGTTGACTTAGACTCCTGTCCTCAGCATACTTACCTGCACTCTCTCACTCTCTCTCTCTCTGGCATGGTCTTCAGGTCTCTCTGATACAGGCAGCGCGTTCACTCATGACAAACTGTTATGTAAGCGCACTGCTGACTCTGGACCATCCTCTGCTGACTCAGAAAACAGGTGTTTTATTCCGGTTTATACAATCAAAGGTCGCTTCTGTGCTTTGATTCGAGTGTCAGGACTAATGCTTGTGTCTGTGACAAAGTACACTGTGAACACAGGATAATAAACAGTCACATGTTTGTACTGTGTAACATTAAAAAAAAAAAGAGAGAGAAGAAAAAAGAAAAGCTTATCTCTTCTCATCTCTAATTGCACATGTGGAAGGAGGTTATTCAGTCATGACAAAACCGCTAACCGCTTCCTTGACTAGCAATCGAGAGTGTAGCTCCACAACCAGATTTTTGATTTTGTGGGAACAAAAATACATTAACATGTAGCATGCCTAATCAGTCAGGTCCTTAGTATGTGAGTGAAATGCACTCCTTATGAGTCAGCAGCGGAAGACGCATCGTTTAGAGAATCAGCTGTCACTCAGCACAAATGCTTGGCTTTCCCAGGTTCTTACATTTCCAGATGTAGATCGGCCACTCAAAGGGCTGATCCATCAGTTGATCAGCCATAACTGATGCTGACTGGATGAGAAACAGCTCGCCCTTTACGACGCCCATCCATGAGTGCTGATTTATGTGGGGAAGTCTGAACTGAACTGAATCACTCGTACATTGGCCCTCTCTCTCTACCGCTTTAACACACATACACACTCAGAGAGAGAGAGAGAGAGAGGGAGGGAGTTTTGCCAAGATTTTTTCAGGAAAAAAATATCTATCAGTGATGTCTTATTTAACTCCCATATCTATAATTCCAGAGCAAAATAAAGTGGTCAGTCTTTTTACCACCCGGCCCTCCTTCTACTTGCTAAAATAAGACTAATATAAGTGCAAGTGTGTGTGTGTGTGTGTTACTCAGCTCACTTGTTAATTCACTCTGAAACAAGCCACACGGACTATGAAACAAATTCACTGGCTCACAGGCAACCAATCAGAGCCAAGGTGAGGCAGGCAGTTGGATCATCCAGCCAAAGGAAACACTGCAGTGAAGCGGCTGATCTGACTGTTCTGTCACCATCCACATCTTTATGCCAATGTTAGGGCATGTTCATGGCAACCAAAACGCCCAGAAGACTGAACCAGCCCAGGGTCATGACCTTTGACAGAACCTACAAACACCTTTAAAGAAATGGCCCATCAAGAACCAAGAGCAAGAGGCCAGTCATGCAAATGTGGCCACTGGCAAGTACTGTGCTCAATTTAAACTCTGTTTAGTATTTCAGCAGCTACACAGCAAATTATACACTGTTATATGAACTTTGATTGTATGATTGGGTGTGAATCATACAGTCAGAGTTCATGTAACAGTGTATAATTTGTGTAACTGCTGAAATACTAAACAGGTGTGCAGGTGTGGATATCAGTCAAACACTATGGACTCAGTGGAGAAGTCAGACACCTGTTTCCCAGGTAAAATCCAACCGCATATGATGAGAGGAAGACAAGACCTGAAGAGCCTCTGGACCTACAGGAGGAGATTTCAGAAACGTTGAATTTGAGTAAATGCAAATATGAGAGCTCTTAAAAACAATGCCCCCTCATCAGGTAATGTTACAGTAAATATTACAGCGGGGACTGTTACAGTAAATGTTACATTGGGGAATGTAACAGTAAATGATATATCAGGGAATGTTACAGTAGGAAATGTTACACTGCAGGTGTTACTGCCCTGTATTAAAACCTACAGTGAGGTGAGGAGACCAGGGCAGCCGAGTCATCTGATAACAGAGGAATGTTTTATCTCTCTCTCTCTCCCTGTAAACAAGTGTTCTTTTACCGTGTCTATGCCCTTAAGGCCAGTCACACGACCATGACTCAGAATAAGTGCCTGAGTGAAAGGTGAAAAAACACAATGACAAACCATGACCGTATTTCACAGAGTTAATTCCCTGCTGGTGAACTGTATTGTTGCTATTTTACACCCATTGATACCAACATTGGTCCAGTTATTTGGAAGATGGAGCTGTTTTTGAGAGCTCACTTGGCCGTGTTTACTCTGGGGAGTGCAGATTATACACACACCAGATAATCCAGATTTAACGCTCTTAAGAGAAGACTGATCATTTGCCATTTTGCTGTGTGCCTCACCACACTGTATTAAAATTTATGCCAATTTACTGTGTCTCAGCTAGTCTCTGCATATGCCAACAGACAGGAATAGATAGATAGATAGATAGATAGATAGATAGATAGATAGATAGATAGATAGATAGATAGATAGATAGATAGATAGATAGCACATTTTTAAGTGTTATGACTGACCATCTATCTATAAGAGGGGAAGTAGGTTTTCAGGTCCACAGTTGTTTTGTTAATGTTGTCCGAGGGAGGGAGAAGACAGAGCAGAGAGTTTAGTCTGCATCAGCAAAACCCGAGTGAATGGATCTCTCTGAGACCAGTGAGACCGGTATTATTCTTAAGTAAACTTCCTTACAACACAACCAAAAACCAACTCTGGAGATTTTCCAATGAGTCACAGGACAGATAGTCACATTAGAGAAACAGAAAACAGCTGTGGATGTAGTAAACAAAGTGATATTATCACCGAAACTAAAAACCAGCCTCAGCCACAACAGTGCCAAATCCAGAGATGAGGAAGCCTTAGGGGCTTCACTCTGATTGGCTGTTTCTACTGGCTCTGTACCCACAAACCCCAGGACCTGTGATAGGCAACACGTGAGTCAGTGGTAACATGGGCCAGACAGCAAAACTCTGGGCCTCAGTGGGATTCCCATACACACACACATACATACTGACATATACATTTTATACATGTACAAACACACACACACACACATACGGACACATACATTTCATACATGTACAAACACACACACACACACACACACACACACACACAGATCTCACGTGTTCACATATTTGGCAATGTTCCCAGATGGGCCTCACATTCTCTCCTCATATTAGTCACACACTCCGTCACTCAAACACACACACACACACACACACACACACACACACACTCACTCACTCACTCTCTCTCTCTCTCTCTCTCTCTCTCTCTCTCTCTCACAGAGTGCATGAAACTCTGTTAAAGATATTCTGGGTCACTGGTTCAGGTCCAGCACAGAACACACAAACATGCCAGTCTCTCAGATCTGAATCCGATCGAAACATTCTGTCTGACAGCCAAAAAATGGCGTTATAATGACTCATTTTGAAACACGCTCTGACTGCTTATATGGCCCCCTCATATTGTTTATATTGCAGTTACCTCGTTAAAAGAGTGGCTAGAAGATTGTGCATGGCTACGTTTCTTTTAAGGGACAGTGTGTATTCAACAGACAAACCATCATTTTAAAACCAGATGAGGAATCAGATCACTTAAACAAACATAATCTCGTACGGTTCACGAGCAGGACGGGTTTCTTTCAATGAAGAGAAAGGGAGAGAGAGTGAAAGAAAGGAAGTCCTTACATTCTCACAACCCATCTCTCTTGTTTTTTTCTTTTTGCCTTTGGTTCCCTTTTCACACTTGAGGGTTAAGTCAGACGTGCTCACTCACCAGAGCTTCCAAACATGCGACACAGTTTACAACTGCACACATCGGACGTCAGACAAAGCAGGGCTGCTATTGGTCCAGAGAATCACCTCACAACGCTTCCCTAAACCGGTACCTGAAAACCCGAGTCACTGCATATTAACCAGACGACCCGCTAGATCGTATTACACGTCGCCGACGCAGTGGAAAAATCACAGGCTAACAGCGTTTTAATACATCCAATCTCACAGCAGGATACAGCCACACAAAAGACAATTCAAACATTTGTCCACAGAAAACCGTAATTTCATATAGACAGATATTTTGTGCGGGATGACGTGTCTGTATTCAAAACAGCTGTTTGTGGGGGCCAGTCTTTCAGAGGGGAAACTTAACTGCAGAAATCTGATTGGTTTACGTGGGTATGCTTAGTTTGAATGTGATGTCAGCTGCGGCGCTGGCCGTAGGAGCAAGACATAGAGAGAGAGGGAGGGAGAGAGAGTGAGAGAGAGAGAGAGAGAGAGAGAGAGAGAGAGATTACTACTGCACTTTAAATATCAGTAAGACGGATGGCGCATGATAAGTCATATTTTTATAGACACGTCTGGTTATGAGGGAAAATGGCTTCATAATGTTCACGGGTGTTCCGGACATAAAAATCAAATCAAAGAAACACTCGGCACTATTCATGCAGGACGCTTACGTGGTAACTTAGAGGTAAGTATTACTGTAGCACTCAGCTTTTATAACGATTTTTGACTAATTAAATAAATCTTAGGAGACAGTCACCTAAACGAAAGAACTATGGCAGCAGAGTTTCGTGGTTGTTTTAGCTCTTACTTATTTCATGCAACAAAAAAAAAAAAAAAAAAGAAGAAGAAGAAGAAGAAGAAGAAGAAGAAGAAAGAAAGTGACACTCAGTATTTCCGTGCCGCAAATAGCGAGACAGTGTTTCCTTTCAGTCTCTTTGAACTGAGAGAGAGAGAGAGCGCGCGCGAGCCTTTTGAGGATGAGTGAGTGATTTCTGGGGTGTGGTTGATCAAATGTTCAATCGTTTTAATATAATTTTTCCCCCTCGTAGCTGTTTCGTAGCGTAGTGTTTCTTTAGAGCTGCCTGCGCGAGAGCATCATTCTGTCGCTGCTGTTTTAGCGTTGTCTCCGTTTCCCTCCGTTTGACAGTCTCCTCTATGTTTTGGAGCTATGGATCCGGACCAGTCTATGCGCTTTGACAGGCCGTAACTCTCTGTGATTTTCTGCGTGGTGATGAAAGCGGTTCCCGAGTTGTGGTTTAACATTCTCGAGGTGATGCAAACACGTCTAGGAGCAACCTGACCTCTCACCTTTTGACCCTTAGGGTGTCACCTGTCTGTTTGGCTGACCTAGATTCTTTTAAGATTCGTTTTAGGAGTAAAGAGACAGGATGAGGGAGGGAGAAGAATATCCACCAAACACATCAGACACAGTCACAAATGAGCATACAACCGTATCACACACTGCACACAAATATAACACCGTTACACAAATACACATAGGTATTGAGTTGATGTTCAATTATGTATGAATAAAGAAGTATGAGACATCCTTAAATGAAATTCTGGTCTGTTCACATAAACACCATCAGCAAAACAACAGCTACATCAGTATCAAATAACAACGAACAATAATAACATTGGTCAGAGTTCTGTTCACACAGAGAGGATGGTGCAGCTGTAAATGGAACATGACTGGCTGTTCTCCGCAGTCATCAGACCTTTTGGGGCTCTGTTATTGGCTGAGGGGATTGTCATTAGAGAGTGTGAGGTGCGTTTCCTCTGTATCTGCTGACAGTTGGCCCTTAAAGTGCAAGTCCACCTTTCTTTTTGATGCTTTCCACCGCCTGGCTGTGTTTACACATGCTAACAGTTAGTATCCTTAATTCAAAACAATGGGAGTGAATGAGTCATACATTTAAACAAGTCTTTCACACAGGACAAGATGATTTCAAAAGAACTGTGTGTCTCCTCATTGTCTGTCTTTGGTGCACAGCTCTTGAAAGCATGCATGACACTGCTGCCTTTCTGTGCCTGCACTGCTTGCCTCTGCGTTTTCTCTGTGCCGGGGTGTCTCTGTGCTGTCTCTCTGCTGTGCTGTCTCTCTGCTGTGCTGTGCTACCCCTGTGCTGTCTCTCTGCTGTGCTGTGCTGTCTTTGTGTTGTGTTGTGTGACTTTGGGACAGGACAATGGGAACTTATTGTGAGTCCTGGACAATGGGCTCAGTTTGACAGGATCAGGGCAGATTCCGGTTATAGATCTCTTCTCTAGTGTGAATTTAACATCACCCCAGCTTCTCACACAGCTCAGACACCTAATGAATGGATAGATGGATGGGTGGATGGATGGAGTGTTATGACATGCTAAGATGGTTTCTCATTCAACATTTCGCCTGTCATAAGCACCAGTGTCACCTCTCTCCAGAACCTTCCGGACATCCCTGTCTCTGGCTGGAAATGCACCACACTTGTGTCCCTCACTCTTCTGGAACTTTCCTACAGTCTGCGACCCTTTCAGTTCCGACTCAGTGAAGGAGTCTGAATGAGCCAATGAGCTAATCTCATTAAGGCTCTTTGGGCAGAATGCCTTTGGGTTAATTCAGTTACACAGCTATAGGAAACCCTGATAAAACCTTTCATCTGGTCGGTCTTTCCTGTCACTGTCTGTCACTGTATCTGCATGCTTGTGCGTCTGGTCATGAGATACGCTCATTCAGAGATTGTGTTGTTAGCTATGTAATTTCACATGTGACCTTGTAGTAGATTTTGAGGCGGATTTCTCTTCCGGAATGATGTAGAACGCAGAAAGAGATTTGGAGTAAATGAGCCAGTGTTAAACTAATTAGTTTGAATTGAACTTCCTGTGTTCTTGTGTTCTGTTCTCTGCTTTTCTGGATCATTCAGTAAACACTGAAATACATACGTACCCCTGACCTTAAATTAGACCCTCAACGAGAGGACAGTGGTAAGCCTAGCCCAGCCTCTGAGCCCTGCTCCTGATCCCATCACAAACTCTTTGATGTTTACAGCCTCTATTTTAACAACCCGCCAACTGACCCATCAGAAACAAGCAGCAATATGGCTGAGATACTGATTGGCTGGTTTCATTGTTCCTGTGTCTCTCTGTGTATGTGTGTGTGTGTGTGTGTGTGTGTGTGACATCGGTGGAAAACAGTACCACAAGTTTTCTGGAAGAATCCAAGCAGAACATTGGGACATGTGTTGGGGGGGTGAAGGGGAAGCTATTAATGTTATCGAAGACAGGACAGTATTGTGTCAGGTCAAAACAGTCATTAGGCCAGTTTGAGTGACAAGTTGACAACAGTCAGTGTGTGTCACATGCTAAGGTCAGGGAGGGGTCATAGAGGTCACAGTGGTCAGAGTTGCCATGAGGTAGATTTGCCTGGCCCAGAACAGGACAGTGAGGTTGAGCTGGTTGCTAAGATGGCCTGCTGTCCTTTAAAACCCGCTGAACAGACTAATGACTGTATGGAGTATTGTCATCATAGCCACAGCTCAGTGAGACCACATGAAGGTCAACATGACCAATTACAAACTCATGTGATACAAACATGCCCGGGCTGAAACCCCGTCACTGATGGATCAGTTAAGACATTTCTGAAATGTTCTCTCTCTCTCTCTCTCTCTCTCTCTCTCTCCTCTCTCTCTCTCTCTCTCTCTCTCTCTCTCTCTCTCTCTCCCTTAATTTCATGATTAACTGCTCTGAGTCCAAATGCACTAAATTGAAATGTACACTGAATGCATTAAATTATAATGAAGAAAAAAATATAGATACGTAAATACAGGAACAGAAATGGCAGATTAATACACCACTGTCCATTTCAAAAGTTATTTATTTCTCTCTCTCTCTCTCTCTCTCTCTCTCTCTCTCTCGTTCTCAGAGTCAGACGATGAATTACGTGGGGCAGCTGGCGGGGCAGGTGTTTGTGCAGGTGAAGGAGCTGTACCGGGGGCTGAATCCGGCCACTCTGTCCGGCTGCATCGATGTGATCGTGGTGCGTCAGCCGGACGGCAGCCTGCAGTGCTCGCCCTTCCACGTCCGCTTCGGCAAGATGGGTGTTCTCCGCTCCCGAGAGAAAATCGTGAGTGAGAACGCTAAACATGGAGCAGAACTGTGAATAATGTAGAGTTACAGGGATCGCCTCTGATTGTGTGAAACTACTGGTTAAGGAACTGTGTCTTCTGCCCCAGGTGGACATTGAGATTAATGGAGAGCCAGTGAGTTTGCATATGAAACTGGGAGAGAATGGAGAAGCTTTCTTCGTTCAGGAGACGGAGAACGACCAGGTACGACATTGTCCAACACGTAAACACAGCACGCAGTGCACGTGAGCAAAACACACACGGTGCACACACACACCATCACAGTGGTTTCCTCTGCACAGGAAGTGAACTGAGTGCCATCTCCTGTCTGTAACTGACTTCATTAGTTTATCGGACATGACTCAGCCATGACTCAGTTTTAACCAGTTTTAACTGATCTGATGTCAATTCTGCATAACCTGTCACCTTTGTCTTGACCTTAAACAGACCAGTAGAGCAGGTCTCGGTTAAACTGGCAACAGTGCACTGTACTAACATTACTGTACTAACATTACTGTGTGTCTGTGTGCGTGCGTGTGTGTGTGTGTGTGTGTGTGTCTGTGTGTCTGTGTGTATATGTATATGTGTGTGTATATCTGTGTGTGTGTGTGTATATGTATATGTGTGTGTGTGTGTGTGTGTGTGTGTGTGTGTTCGTATGTGTGTGCATGTTTGTTTGTGTGTTTGTGTATCTGAGCTGGTCTCAGAGTCATGAAAACACATCCTCTTTCTGTTCATGTTCTTCTTCCTCTTTCTTTTAATCCCTCTCTTTTTGTGTTTCCCTTCTGACAGCATGTTTTGTGTTTGTGTCAGTAGTTGTTTTAGGGAAACATGCAAATTATGAAACTGATAAGATCTCTGCTCTGATCGTACGAAAACCAAACATTTGTGGATAGTTAGGAGATTCCAAATGTTTTCCATTGATCTGCAGTGGTTTGAACATTTTCTCTGTGCTTTTTTTTTTTAATGTGCAATAAAAGCCGAACTATTGATTGACCGAGGATGGATTCCTCTTTTGTTGAAAATGCCACAGAGGAGAGGAACAGACAGGGAGACGTTAAGGATGACTCAGATTAGCTAACCGAGTGAAAACATTATTTACTCAGTGACAGAACAGCAGAGATGCCCGGATGGGCTTTAAACTAGCGGTCTTACAGCCGCTGGTTCAGTCCTAAACACACTGTTCAGGATCTGAACCAACAACCCTTGGGTTCCCAGTCACTGAGTGAGCTTTCTGTTGGGCAGAGAGACAGTCGGAGGACCTGCTGTAGGGCAGACAGGGGCTCAGACGCCTGGCACTGTCAGGGGGCTGGGCTGCTTTAGCCCTGACAGTCAAGTGTGTGTTAGACAGGTGAGATGGGGGGCAGGGGTGGAGAGGTGGATGGTGTTGGATAGTGGGAACAGTGGTAGACAGAGGTATGTTCTCTCTTTTTTTTCCAGGGGTTTCGTACAGATGTCTTTAGTTTGGTTTTAGGTTTTGGTTCGGGTGACCAAAACTGAGCAGTTGTTGTTTAAAAACTCAGAGTTCGTGTTGTTATCATCTAAAACAGATAAAGCAGATGCATCGTGTCTCTTTCTCTTTTAACTCTCTTTCTCTCTCTCTCTCTCTCTCTCCCTTTCCACCGCAGACATGCAAATCAAACTGTAAACTCTGTGAGAACCACAACTGCTAATACACTGTGTTCTGTGTGTAACACACAGGAAACACAGCTTACCCACAGCTGAGATGTGTTTATGACCTGTTAATAAGCAACTCCACGCAATCCAGTGCCTTTTCAACCCTTCTATTTTTACTCCTATAAACATTCAGTTAGCTGTGTGCACTTTAGCCTTGTTTTGGTTATTAGGAGTGTCATATATTACGCCATTGATTGGGAACCGTAAGGTTGTGAGTTGAAATCCTAAGCTGTGCACCATAATGAATCAGAGACAGGTTTCCATGTTGCTCCTAAGCTAAACATTTCTAGATGGATCCACCCCGGTGAAGGATTAAGACTGAGATGATGCAGTTTTCCAGAAGGCACAGCTGCTGTGAAAATGGCATTTTGGGTAACTTGACTTGCGTCCTGATTTGGTGTGTTCCGTACAGGAAGTGGTTCCCTCATACCTGGCCACTTCACCCATTCTGTCAGAAGCAGTCTCACTGATGAAGGGTCCCGGTACCTCCGTCCAAAGCTTGGGAGCCTCCTCGTCCTCTGGCACAGTGGAAAATGGAATGATGAAGAAGAGGAGGAAGAGGAGGAGAAAGTCCAAAGTTGACAATGTGAAGAGAGATGACAGTGGAGAATATTCGGAGGATGAAGATGTGTTCACCCTTGACATGAGCTCTAGTGAAGGAGATGACCAAGAAAACAGGTATGTCTGTGTGTGTGTGTGTGTCTGTGTGTGTGTGTGTGTCTGAGAGAGAGAGAGAGAGAGAGAGAGAGGCAGACAGACAAAGAGGGAGAAAAAAGAGAAAGGGCAAGAAAGAGAGAGAACAGGAAGAAAAAGCGTGGAGGGAAGCCAAGGTGAGAGGAAAAAGAGAGAGAGAGAACAGAAAATGAAAATGTCTTCTGTGTGTTCTGCTCTCAGAACTCAGGACGTGGGTTCATGCATTTTTCTCACTAACCGTGGGACCCCACAGACATTCATACTTGCTGCTACCACTTCCTCACACACACAAGCACACACACACACAAAGAGAGAGAGAGAGAAAGAGAAAGAGAGATAGAGGGAGAGAGAGAGAGAGAGAGAGAGAGAGAGAGAGGGAGAGAGAGAGGGAGAGAGATGTGGAGACAGGAAGCTGTAAGTCAATGAGCGTCTGCTACATTCCACATGTGTTGTGTTCTTAGTCCTGGGTGATGCTAGGGAGAGAGCTGGACAGGAATGCCTCTGTTGACCTGAGTTGTTTTCCAGTCCTTGTGTGTGTGTGTGTGTGTGTGTCTGTATGAGAGAGAGAGAGAGAGAGAGAGAGAGAGATCAAAGTGAGATGTTTTGAGAGATGTTGTTAAATGTTGTGAGTCAGCATGTCAGATCTTGTAAGTCAACATAAAAAAATGAGCAGATTTAAGTTTCTCATTTCTTATGTTGTTTTGACCATGACTGCACTGTGTGTGTGTGTGTGTGTGTGTGTGTGTGTGTGCACGCATGTGTGTCTGCTGAGGAGTCTTTTTGTCTCAGTAACCAGTAAGGTCACTCCACAGTAAACAACTAACTAACAACTAACACACCACACACCCTATATCTTCCTTCAGTCATCTCCTGTTTCTAGCTCTCTTTCTCTCCTTCAATAAATTCCCACATGAACCAGTTCTCACCACTCTAGTCCTGTTCTCTCTCTCCCTCTCTTTTTCTCTCTCCCTCTCTTTTTCTCTCTCCCTCTCTTTTTCTCTGACAGCAGCAGTCTGAGGGGGAGAACAAAATAGGAACTTAAAGAGTATTCACTTTTATGGAAATAAACCCAAGCTTCAGTCTTATTGAATAGTTATGAACCGACTCTGTGATGAGAATCTCAGTCATTGTTTTCGTAAAAACCATGATTACGCGTCTGACCGATGTGTCTGCTCTGTCTATGACAAATTCATCAGTTTACTGTCACACATATCTGTTACACATACTTTCACATGTATTTATCACAGGAGAGGAGGTAGAAGAGCACTTCCTTCCTTCTGCTGCTGTACAGTTTACTTAAGCTAGTACTGCTGAAACCTAACGGCACTTGTGTGTGTGTGTGTGTGTATGCGTATGTGTGTGTGTGTGTGTTTTTCAGGGGATCTGTGAGGGACATCATGAACACTAGTTCCTCCAGTAGTTCCTATCAGCAGAACACAGTCCATGCTCACTCTGATGGAGACTGGTCACCCACACAGAGGTACAAACCACACACACACACACACACACACACACACACACACACACACACACTCACACATATGATGATGATGATGATGATGATGATGATGATGATGATGATGATGACGACGATGACGATGACGATGATGATGACGATGATGTGTGTGTGTGTGTGTGTGTGTGTGTGTCAGTCCCCAGGGTTCCAGGCCGTCTTCTCCTAAGAGTGACAGTGAGCTGGTGAGAGAGTCTGACTCAGCACTGCACAACCCAGCCATGCTGTGGACCTGGGGAGAACTGCCACACGCTGCAAGGGTATATATTTATACATACATGTACATACACTCATTCATACACACATACTTATACATACACAAGGGTATATATTTATACATACATGTACATACACTCATTCATACACACATACTCATACATACACAAGGGTATATATTTATACATACATGTACATACACTCATTCATACACACATACTTATACATACACAAGGGTATATATTTATATATACATGTACATACACTCATTCATACACACATACTTATACATACACAAGGGTATATATTTATATCTACATGTACATACACTCATTCATACACACATACTTATACATACACAAGGGTATATATTTATACATACATGTACATACACTCATTCATACACACATACTTATACATACACAAGGGTATATATTTATATATACATGTACATACACTCATTCATACACACATACTTATACATACACAAGGGTATATATTTGTACAAACATGTACATACACTCATTCATACACACATACTTATACATACACAAGGGTATATATTTATACATACATGTACATACACTCATTCATACACACATACTTATACATACACAAAGGGTATATATTTATACATACATGTACATACACTCATTCATACACACATACTTATACATACACAAGGGTATATATTTATATATACATGTACATACACTCATTCATACACACATACTTATACATACACAAGGGTATATATTTATACATACATGTGCATACACTCATTCATACACACATACTTATACATACACAAGGGTATATATTTATATATACATGTACATACACTCATTCATACACACATACTTATACATACACAAGGGTATATATTTATACATACATGTACATACACTCATTCATACACACATACTTATACATACACAAGGGTATATATTTATACATACATGTACATACACTCATTCATACACACATACTTATACATACACAAGGGTATATATTTATACATACATGTACATACACTCATTCATACACACATACTTATACATACACAAGGGTATATATTTATATATACATGTACATACACTCATTCATACACACATACTTATACATACACAAGGGTATATATTTATATATACATGTACATACACTCATTCATACACACATACTTATACATACACAAGGGTATATATTTATATATACATGTACATACACTCATTCATACACACATACTTATACATACACAAGGGTATATATTTATATCTACATGTACATACACTCATTCATACACACATACTTATACATACACAAGGGTATATATTTATACATACATGTACATACACTCATTCATACACACATACTTATACATACACATAGACTTATATATAGACATACACGCATACACTTAACCACATATAATCAAACAGATAACACCTGTACACACACAGCCAATCCCCTGCTTCCCTCTCCCCTCTCCCCTCAACCCACCCACACACACACACACACACACACACACACACACGCACATACATCTTTGTAATAATGGCACTGTTAGAATAACACATTCCACACTTTTCTCATTGACTATTTCTGTCCTGTTTTCCCCTTGTTTTCTGTAGCCGTCCTTTCTTCCGCCCACAAACCCGGATCATGCGACAGTCTGTCCTGTCTCTGTCCCAGTGACTGAGAACACACACTTTAGAGTAATACCTGACCCCGCCCAACACAGCCCTGACAGCCAATCAGCACTGAAACTCTTCATCCCCATGGCAACAGCACCCACAGGTTCAGGGACAGAACCTCTGAGGCCAGACACTCAGCCTATGACAGTAGACCCAACAAATATGAAGGAACAGCCTGAGACTGAGCCTAAAGGACAGGTCTCTGAACCAATGAGAGTAGACCAGACAGAGTCAGCAGCCATGGTGGCAGCACGTGTGATGTCAGAACTGGAAGAGAGCGGGCAAAGTGCTGGACCCCGCCCAGTAAGCAAGACAGATTCACCGTCCAAAAGAAAAGGTTTGTCATCAGTTACTAGGGAGATAAATGTATTTGTCATACCAACGTTTTTTTTTTACTTAGAAGATAAATATTTTACATATTGAAATATTTGACAGATAAGAGGAGTCACCATCTTGGTCCGGATGGAGTTTATTTGGATGACATCAGAGAGCTGGAACCAGAGGTGGCTGCACTGTACTTTCCAAAAAGGTACAAAAGATGTGTGTTCACTCTTTTTGTTTCTGCTTTTCTCTCTCTCTCTCTCTCTCTCCCTCTCTCCCCCTCTTTCTCTCTCTCTCTCTCTCTCGCTCTCTCTCCCCCTCTTTCTGTGTCTTTAGAGACCGGTTTTGTTTTTGCGTTTCCACAGTGACGCCGGGGGTGTAGCAAGGCGTGGCTCTGACCCCGCCCCCTGCAGTGGCAGTCCCTCCCCTCAGTCAGTGGGCAGCTCTGGAGCAGACAGTGGGGTGGACAGCTATTCTGACCAGCTGTCAGACCTTCCCTCTATTGCCATCTCCCTGTGTGGAGGACTCAGTGACAACAGAGAAATCACTAAAGGTAAAACACTTGAACAAATGCAGCACATACATGTTCAGTTAAGGTAAACACACATACACATGGACCAGTGAAGGTAAACACTGATAAATAAATGCAGAGACCACTGAATTTACAGTCATAATAAGAAAAGTTCAGTGGTAGGATTTGCAGATAAACTCAATCCACCAGTATGTTATTTATATGATTATATTTCCAATCTGAATAAAGTACAGAACTGATCCAGTTCTACTGAAATGAACCTGTGTTTATGTGTGTGTATGTATGTGTATGTGTGTGTATGTGTATATGTGTGTGTGTGTGTGTGTATGTGTGTATGTGTGTGTATTTGTATGTGTGTGTGTGTGTGTGTGTGTGTGTGTGTGTGTTTAGAGCACTTTCAGGAGAAAGCCATCTCCTATCAGAAGTTTGCTGAGAATCCATCCATCATAGATGATCCAAACCTGGTGGTGAAAATTGGCTCCAAGTAAGACACATATCTCATATCTTTACATCTATTTCATAAACCCTGTAATTACTTGCAGTGAATAAACTCTCTCTTTCTCTCTCTCTCACTCTGTGTGTGTGTGCACGTGTCTGTGTGCGTGTGTGTGTGCATGTGTGTGTATATAGGTATCTCAACTGGAGCACAGCCGCCCCTCTCATGCTGGCCATGCAGGCCTTCCAGAAACCGCTGCCAAAGGTAACACACACACACACACACACACACACACACACACACACACACACAAAGGACTCTTTGTTTGTCTTTTCTTTGACTGCTTGACAGGATTCATGAATGAATGAAATAGTGTGTGTGTGTGTGTGTTTGAGCAGATACAGAGATCATCTCTAATGAGGAGTTTATCTGTGTTTGTGCCTGACTTATGTCCTCTGGTCGGTTCAAATACTTCACACATGCTTTTAAACCATGAGAATTAGAACTGTTAGTAGACAGTGGTTATGTTGAAGAGGCGATAAAAGAGGTGGTGAGACTTCTTTAACCACTCTGTCCTCCCTTCCACTCTCTCCTGTTGTTTTTATCATTTCATCCCTTTATCACCCTCTCCCCTCCTCTCCTCCCCTCAGTTCTCCTGTTTGAGTTGTGTGTATTATTTGCTGGACTTTATCCTGTGTTGTTTAAGTGACGCTGTCAAGCAGAGTTCGGTTTGTCAATGGACAATACAACCCAGCCTGCCTCCCTGCATGTGTGTGTGTGTGTGAGAGAGAGAGAGAGAGTGAGCATGTGTGTGACTGTGTGTGTGTTTCCAGACTTGCTTTAAGTGTCTTTCTTTTTCATTTTGAGTTGTGGCGTTGTGTGTGTGTGTGTGTGTGCTCTGCAGGCGACTGTAGAGACACTGATGAAGGAGAAGATGCCCAGGAAAGGAGGCCGGTGGTGGTTCTCATGGAGAGGGAGAACTAGCAACACCAAACAGGTAAACACACACACACACACACACACAAACATGCACACAAACATGCACACAAACATGCACACAAAACATGCACACACACACACAGATACACACACACACACACACACACACACAAACATGCACACAAACATGCACA
>NC_044502.1:17780021-17817521 GCF_902362185.1 Chanos chanos
AATAGTCAAACTACTTAAAACCACATCTTAACTAACACTGTGGCTCAAACACACACACACACACGCACATGCACACACACACGTATTTTTCAGTGTGTGGTAAAACTTTTGTGTGTGTGTGTGTGTGTGTGTGTGTGTGTGCGCGCGTGTGTGCCTTTATGCACTGAACTGGAATCTGTTGGAAACATCCTTGCCTCATAATCAATCAGTCAATCAGTCAATCAGTCAATCAATCAATCAGTCAATCAATCAATCAATCAATCATTCTGTCAGTCAGTCATTCAGTCAGTCAGTCATTTGTTCCTTGTCAAACAGACTCTGATAAACCTCATATAGATGCTGAATGATTACTGCCCTGCAAGCTAAATGTAAATGTAAACAGTAGTAGCTAAGTGTGAAATGGTCGTCAAGCAATCTCTCAGTGTATTTTTCTCTAAAACGTGGTCCAGACAAGAAGAGGTATTTCAGTGACAAAGAAATATGTTAAAGAAAAGTCTCAAAACCTGAAACACAGCACTCCCTTCCCTCCCTCTCTTTTCCAGCTGCTAGATCTCAGTGTGACTAATATTTGAGATGCTCAGATTTTTCCCCTTGTTTTGATATATTATGATATATTTTTTCTAATTTCGATGATTTTTTTTTTTTTTTTTGGTAAAGTGTGTTAAACGATGTAATTGAATCCATTCTGTCACAGCACTGAGTCTGTTCATCTAATACAGCTCATCAGCCAGTGTTAAATGAACTTTAGAATGTTACAAAATTAACACTTTCCGGAGTAAATGCATTTAGGAGAGTGCTGCAAAACTACACCCTCTCAGAGTAACCGTAACCATGCGGATCTTGCTGTAAGTCAAATGACTCTGAGACTTGTGTTCTGGAAAAACTAATGCTCGCAAATCTGTTTTGTTGTGAATGTTGAATGTTTATCTCTCCAAAGAAGTTATGAGGCTTATTCTATGGGTTTTTGTGGATTTGTTTTTCATTTCTGTTTTTGTTTTGTTTTGTTTTGTTTTTTGTTCATTTGGGTTTTTTTCCTATGACTCTGAAATTTAGGTGTGTATTTCACATGAGCAATAACTCCATTTCTTACCAAATTGCAGAATGCAAAGGGCCATACAACATGTAAGCAGACTTTGTGTCAACGACTGTGTTTGTGTGTGTGTGTGTGTGTGTGTGTATTTTTTTATTTATATCGTGTGTTCATTGTGAGCACACGGGGAATGGCTCTGTACTGAAGAAGTGAAAGATGTGTGAGGATAGCTGATGTACCTGACGGTATTTCTGTGTCAGTTTTATAACTGTGTGTGAGTGGACCACTGTCTGGAGAGAAGCATTGAGAATGGTTTATGCCTGTATTTAACATTTCATTTGTGTTTTCTGAGACCACCAAGTCTGGTCAGTAAATGATTATGCTGGCAGGTAGTGTGTATGTGTGTGTGTGTGTGTGTGTGTTAGAGCGTCGTGCGGAGTTAGAACAGAATTATTCTTTCTGTGAAAGATCAGGACAGTGGCTTTAAAATCACCCCATTCCTTGTAATATCACGGTTTCTTTTCTGTTTGTAGAATTTAAGCTATTTCAATGCATACAATAAATTCAAAACTATCACACACGTGTATGCCTGTTCTTTGTCTGAGGTGCTCAGTTCTGTGTTTTAGACCTTTATAGTCACATTTTGTTAATGTAGTCAGTAACTCGTTTGTCAAAAGTTTGATGTTTCTGTCGATAACCGCTGTTAGGACACCGCTGTCCAGGTGCTGAAACACAGTGTCGATGACCTCACTCTGCTCCGCTTCTCCCGCCGTGGCATCCTATCCACTGCAGCCTCCTTAGAAATGGAGGTCACGGCTCCACGGGGTGGTACAACACCACGTACGACACGTTAGGGAGAGAGTAAAGGGACGTTTATTGAATTTAGAGAAGCTTTTCAAATCTGAGAGGAGGGGTTGGTTCCTGATAGTGGACTGGTCCATTTGCTCACACTTTTTACGGATTAATAGTTTAGCGTCGCCTTTGACAGGACTATGAAGTTCCATAGGATGATTGGCTTGACTGCAGATATGCAGCACCCTTCCTTTTAGAAATGCTATTTAAAATTTTTGACCTTGGCAAAAAAAAAGAAAGAAAGAAAGAAAGAAAGAAAGAAAGAAAGAAAGAAAGAAAGAAAAGAAAACCCCCCCTAATTAACTGAACTGAGGCCCGCAGGTTACTTAAGGTCATTCCGCTAGATTGGATTATCTGGGGGGGAACCGCGTCGCGCGACCAACTTCGGGAGGAGTTTTCGGAAGCTCGAGTGTTCATTGGCCCGTGCTCCTCTGCTCTGAGTCCGGAGTCCGGACTTGGGAGCCCAACTCAGCCAACAATAAACACCTGCTGCCGAACGCGACGCTCCGGTAGACAGAATGGAAAGCTTGGTACGAGAAAATAAACATATTCAGTACTCTTTTAGACATGATATCGTTTTGTAGTAATAGTGATACAATTCTGTGCAAACTTGTGATAAAAGAGTCCTCTTTAATTTTGGTGCCGACGAAGAGGCGTGGGTAAAATCGTGTACTTTTTTGCTGGGATAGTGGTACACAGTGAACGTCCAACGCATAAAATTGCTAAATTTTTACATGAAAAATTTGAGGAAGTGAGACGTCGTTTTAATTTCTAGATTACACGATGCAGTAATAGTCATAACAAAGGGGGCAAATACTTCTTCCCTCAAATCTGCCAGATATAGTCACTCTCCTCAATACGACAACCTCAGCTCCCGTTCTTAAGGACAATTAGTCAAGAAACTATCAGAACATTAAAATACAATCTTCATGACCTGGTCAAATAAAGAGTTGAACAGCACGTCTACTGTAACTGCTCTAACCGATATTCTAAAGGTTCTCATTCTTTAGTAGTCGCCTTATCGTTGTTCAAGAGCTCATCTTGAGTTGAAACATCGCTTTGATTTTAAACTGCTGATGCTGAGACTACCGAAAGATGCCTTCACGTTTTACAGTTTAACTCAAAGGACAAACATATGGACAATTCTGGTCTGTAGAAGAGCGTTCCCGTTTGACTGCTGCTCGCGGATTGAAGGAGTGAGGGAGTGAGGGGAAAGAGATCCGTGGCTTTGAATGACAATGACGGTTGCAATGATCAGCAGATTGCAGAGCACAGGTCTGCGTTTATTTACGCGCAGGACATAGAGCTCGAGGCACTGTAGTGGGATCAATAGTTCCTGCTCTTTCATTTGAATAGCGTACATTGGTATTCCTGCATAGGTCCACCGCGTCCTTAACACGGTGGAGGTTAGAGACCCCGTGTTTAGAACTCTTGGCAATGAAGTGCGAGCCTAACGGGGCGAGAATGAGGGAATGCTTCCCTGTTTCTTTACTTTTCTTTTCCTATTTCGTTTCCTTCTCTCTCTCTCTCTCTCTCTCTCTCTCTCTCAATATCAAATTTTCTAATGCCTTATCAGTATGACTGTCAGTTTAGAATTTATGAGGCAAAGGTGAATAGGCAAACATGCAGCGCTGTATAACAGTGACAAAGTGTCAAACTGATGTGTGATAACTGGTGTGTGTTTGTGTGTGTGTGTGTGTGTGTGTGTGTGTGTGTGCAGAAGAAGACCAAGAAGAAAAGAAACAAATGTAAACAGCAATAAGTCTATTTTTGTTGCTTCAGCTTTACAGTTACTCAGTGCTTCTGAGGGTATGTCTAGCCCCAACAAGCCTTGCAGAAATATCAACAGATTTCTGTCTGTCTGTGTTTATCTTTATGGTCAGGCCTGTCTGTGTTTATCTCTATGGTCAGGTCAGTCTGTGTTTATCTCTATGGCTGGGTCGGTTTGTGTTTATCTCTATGGTCAGGTCAGTCTGTGTTTATCTCTATGGTCAGCTGCGAGCCGGGGGGGTTGGTGCTTTTTTAAATTGTAATTTTTATTTGTAATTGCTGACTGTAATTCATTGTTTTGCTTGGCAGTGTGGACTGACTCTAGGTGCTGACCCAGAGGGATTCTGGGATATCCTGGAGGAGAGGAGGAGGAGCAGTGACCTCAGCCACGCCCTTAGGACCTTTAACCCCCAGCATTACTGCAGGATCACGACCTCCTCATCCAGCACCATCAACAGGACAGTCCTGAAATCACAGTACCTACGCTACATTACACAGGAGGTGACAACTCAGTCACACACACACACACACACACACACACACACACACACACACACACACACATACAATGTTTACAGATATGCCACACACACACACACACACTTACTTGTCATGCATTGTCACACACACATGCAACGCATACACACTATATATGTGTACACTACATCACACAGGATAAAGAACATGGCAACACACACTATACACACACTACACACATATACTGCAGGTGCACACAATATGCACGCCTCATTTCGCACACACACACACACTCCCACATGCACACAAGCACTATTCACATGTGTACACACACTTGCACACACAGTTACTCATTCAGTCACTGTGTCTGTGTTGAGATTGCTGAGGAGACAGGGGAGCCAGTGGAGCTGGTGAGGGAGGAGGCTGCTGGGATACTGGAGGAGATGGCTCAGAACCTGCAGCTAGGTTTTATACGTCTGCTGGCCTTCAGTCTCAGCAAAACATTCAAGAGGCTTTTCAGCAGCATACGTGTCAATGAGGAAGGACTGAGCAGGGTGGGTATGATAACACGCACACACACACACATAAACACACACACACAGGCAGGCATGCATGCATATGTTTCCACACTCTCTTTCACACTGTATGTCTGCTTTACACTGCCTCAGTAGTTACAGATGATGATGATGATGATGACATCATCAACATCATTATCATTACTCATAATTATATTCTATGAAGTGATTACATTGAACAGTAGCTGTCTTTGGTCCTGATTTCTCCATGTTGATGTTTGCGCCCCCCCCCCCCCCCCCCCCCCCCCCCCCCCCCCCCCCCTCAGCTGCAGGCAGCCATTAAGGATCACCCCGTTATCCTGATGCCCACTCACAGGAGCTATGTGGACTTCCTGGTCGTCTCCTACATCCTCTTTACCTATGACCTTCCCATTCCCGTCATCGCGGCCGGAATTCGCAAGTATCATGTCCAAAATTCCATGCCAGAAAAGCACTGTATAGAATGGATTTTCTTTTTGTCAGGGGTATTTTTTGTTCTGTAAATTAGTCCTTCTGTCTTTGTTTTCTGCAGCGTTGATGGGAATGAAGCTGATTGGGGAGATTTTCCGTCGTTCAGGGGCATTTTTTATCCGCCGTACGATTGGCTCAGACAAGCTGTACTGGGCAGTGCTCTCTGAGTATGTGAAAACATTAGTGCGGGTACGTGTGTGTGGCAGTCCCTGTGTGTGTGTGTATGTCCCTGTGTGTGTGCGTGTGTGTGTGTACGTCCCTGTGGGTGTGTGTGTGTGTGAGTGTGTGTGTTTTTGTTTCAGAGTGAAAAAAAAACAGAACAAACTACCTGAGTTTACCACTGTTTGCATTTTCAGTATTTCCAGTCTCTGGAACAGTTCCCAAGGACGCTGCAAACTGCTTAGTTGTAGATTGTCTTTTGTAAAAGGACCTGGAGTCTGTTTGACATGCATTGTCTCCAACACTGTTACATTCAATGTTGTTTCTAGTATTTTCATTAGTTCACTTCCTGAAGAGCATTTATAAACTTCATATTAAACTCTAAAAGTTCAGGAGCTATGACCTCTTTCTTTTTTTAAACCTGATTCACCTGTGGATATGTAAGACATTTGAGATACTTTATATAATGGTACAGTCCTTTTCAGCCAGAGCATTGTTGTGTATTGTTGTCTCCTTCGTTTTTCTCAGACGGGTTTTGCTCCACTGGAGTTCTATGTGGAGGGACTGCGCAGCAGGACTCTGAAATCACTCTCACCAAAATTAGGTACACACGCACACACACACACACACACGCACACGCACACATGCACGCACACACGCACACACACACACGCACACACGCACACACACACACGCACACGCACGCACACACGCACACATACACACACACACACACGCACACACACACACACACACGCACACACACACACACACACTAAAAGTGCCTCTAACTCTGTGTGTGTGTGTGTGTGTGTGTGTGTGTGTGTGTGTGTGCGCGTGTGTGTGTGTCTAGGTATGATGTATATGATCCTGGAACCCTTTATTAAAGGGGAGGTGTTTGATATCAGCCTGGTTCCCATCAGTATCAGTTACGATCGAGTTCTAGAAGAATCTCTACTGACCCATGAGCTACTGGGAGTCCCCAAACCAAAAGAGACTACAATGGTACAGTCCATTAGCACATTCACAAGTCTCCCAACCTCAAAACGTCTATAATGGTACAGTCCATCAATGCACTCACACTTGTCCCAACCCCACCAGTTCCACAATGGTACAGTCCGAGGCAATTATGAGTTTGTCTGTGTCTGCATGTGTGTGTGTTTGTGTGTCTGTGTGTGTGTGTGTATGCGTGTGTGTCTGCAGGGTTTACTGAAGGCTCGGAAAGTTCTAGAAGAAAATTTTGGGAACATGCATGTGTATTTCGGTGTGCCAGTATCAGTCAGAGATTTGGCCAATGGGAAAGTCAACCGTTCCCAGTATAACCTGGTACCCAGGTAACACACTCACACTGTTAGACATGTACACACACACACACACACACACACACATACAAACACACACACATACAGTCTTATCTGGATGAAACCTTTTTGTCATTTTTTGCTTTGTCAAAGCTTGTCACGTTTGGCCCTCTCAGAGTCATATGGATCCTGGGTCTTGGTTTCTGTCTTAATCATGGTCTACTGAGCTTATTATTTTTTTACCACCATGGCCTCAGGCCTGGTCTCCACACACAGACACACTTAGAGTCAGACCTGGTCCCCCACGCATGGACACACTTAGAGTCAGACCTGGTCCCCCACGCATGGACACACTTAGAGTCAGACCTGGTCCCCCACACACAAACACACTTAGAGTCAGACCTGGTCCCCACACACAAACACACTTAGAGTCAGACCTGGTCCCCCACGCATGGACACACTTAGAGTCAGACCTGGTCCCCCACGCATGGACACACTTAGAGTCAGACCTGGTCCCCCACACACGGACACACTTAGAGTCAGACCTGGTCCCCCACACACGGACACACTTAGAGTCAGGCCTGGTCCCCCACGCATGGACACACTTAGAGTCAGACCTGGTCCCCCACGCATGGACACACTTAGAGTCAGGCCTGGTCTCCACACACAGACACACTTAGAGTCAGACCTGGTCCCCCACACACGGACACACTTAGAGTCAGACCTGGTCCCCCACGCATGGACACACTTAGAGTCAGGCCTGGTCTCCACACACAGACACACTTAGAGTCAGACCTGGTCCCCCACACACGGACACACTTAGAGTCAGACCTGGTCTCCCACGCATGGACACGCTTAGAGTCAGGCCTGGTCTCCACACACAGACACACTTAGAGTCAGACCTGGTCCCCCACACACGGACACACTTAGAGTCAGACCTGGTCCCCCACGCATGGACACACTTAGAGTCAGACCTGGTCCCCCACACACGGACACACTTAGAGTCAGACCTGGTCCCCCACGCATGGACACACTTAGAGTCAGACCTGGTCCCCCACGCATGGACACACTTAGAGTCAGACCTGGTCCCCCACGCATGGACACACTTAGAGTCAGACCTGGTCCCCACACACAAACACACTTAGAGTCAGACGTGATCCCTGACTGTAAAGCTGCTTTGGGGTCAAAAATCTTTGTTTCATCAAGCGTTACACAAATAACATAGATTTGAATTGATCTGGCCAAACTTTTGTAAAATCCTCTTGCTTTCTCTCTGTCTCTGCCTCTCTCTCTCTCTGCCTGTCTCTCTATCTCCACCTTTATCTGTCTCTGCCTGTCTCCCTTTCTCTGCCTCTCTCTCTCTCTTTCTCTCTCTGCCTGTCTCTCTCTCTCTGGCTGTCTCGCTCTCTCTCTCTCTCGCTGTCTCTCCGTCTCTGCCTCTCTGTTTGTCTCTGCCTGTCTGTCTGTCTGTTTCAGGGACTTGCCATTGAAACCCAGCGAGGATGTTCGAGTGTTTGTGGGTGATGTGGCTCAGCGTGTAGTCCGTCTACAGGAACAGGGGATGGTTCTGAGTCCCTGGAGTCTGATGGCTCTGGTTCTGATCCAGTACCCGGAGGGGCTTGACTGGGACCTCCTGACCCAGAAAACTCTTTGGCTGAAGGGTTTAGCACTATGCTATGGAGCCCGTCTGGACTGGCCTGGTGCGTCCTGGATTATATACTCATATGTTAATTACATGTGTCATAGGTTTATATCTGGGTGGATTTTGGCAGTAAATATGGATGTAGTTAAGCTTCTTTATAGTGAAGAGCTTGTTTGTTTTGTGAAATGAAACCATAAAACACCACACAGTGTGGACAGTTAAAACACTGCACAGTGAGGACAGTTAAAACTCTACACAGTGTGGACACTTAAAACAATGCACAGTGTGAACAATTAAAACACTACACAGTGTGGACAATTAAAACACCACACAGTGTGGACAGCTGAAACACTACACAGTGTGGACAATTAAAACACCACACAGTGTGGACAGTTAAAACAATGCAAAGTGTGGACTGTTAAAACAATGCACAGTGTGGACAGTTAAAACACTACATACTGTGGACAGTTAAAACACTGTACAGGTTTGACTGGACAGTTTACCTGGGCAGTGCTGGTTTGTTCAGGCTGTACTGGTTTGACTGGGCAATGTTGGGTTAACTGAATAGTGTTGGTGTGACTGGACAGTGTTGGCCTGGCAGTGCAGTGCTGGTTTGACTGGGCAATGCTGGTTTGACCAGGCAGTGTTGGTTTAACTGGGCAGTGCTGGTGTGGCTGGACAGTGGTTGGGTTGACTGGGCAGTGCTGGTTTAACTGGGCAGGCCTGGTTTGTTTGAGTACTGGGCTGGTTTCCCTGAAGCTTGGCTGCACTGGCAGTATTGACAGTGCTGTTGTAGTGGAGGGAGATTAGGGATTTCCATGGGCTTTCTCTTCTCTGTGTGGAGTTTATGGGTTTGATTCTGTCCCTTGTGATGGGGATTTAACATGTGACTCAGATCCAGCTCCTCTGAAAAGGCGGTTTAAAGTCTATTTAAGTTAAAGTGCACTCGAAAGTCACTGTGAGTGTTTCGGAGTAGTTCGGCAGAAATAAGATCCTCACAAGGCTGACCTGGAGCCTCACCGGGACTGATTTACTCATGAAACTCCTCCTGCTCCTCAGCATTGAACTCCCAACAGTTTTGTCTTAAAGTTGTAACTGGTGCATTTATGTATGTCACCATTCTTCACATGTTCTGAGTCGTTAATCAAATGTTACTCATCTGCGGTGTTTGCATGTTATTGTACATGGTGGAGACTGGGCTTTTTCTGTGTCATCCGTAATAAACACTCTTTTTTTCTTACCCTGCATCTTGACAGAATGAAACAAAAAGTGTTTCACTGCAGTTATCAAGGTGCTAATGTCGCTATGGGCTCTAAGGTGATGACATTACTATTGCTGCTGGACTTGAATTCGTTATGCATGTTTTTTTGCTGATTGCTTTTTGAGGAAGACCAAGTTGGTTTGAGCATCACATCTAACAAGTCTGTAGAGGGTGCACAGGGATGTTTAGGCTCCTTGTGATTTTGAGAAAATCTTGTTTTTGAACACAGAATGCAAAGTTTCTTTCAAATAAACCTGAAAACTTTGAAATGAGTCACACATTTAATGGTGATCATTTTCAAACACGATTATTCAACTCAGTGAAATCCAGAAATTATGCGATCATTATAGTGGAGTATATTTAGTGCATAGATAGCTGTTTTAACAAAATAGACTTTGCAGTGTCTTTCCACTCAGAAAAAATATTCTGAAGGGAGCATGACTATTTGTGTGTTTGTTTTTCAGAGCAGGTTTCTAACCTCGAGATGATGTCATCACACTTGGCCCTTCATCACACTGTAGCCCGCTGTGAGAAGGGGCGTGTACTCCTGGTTGAAGAGGATGGGCTACATGGGGCGGAGCCTGTCAGTGAAGAGGAGGGTGTGCTCAGACGTGCTGCAGTGGTGCTCATATGCGCCTCCTACAGGAACCAGGCTCTGCACGTTTTTGTACGGCCTGCCATGGCTGCTGTCGCCATGACAACTGCCTCCAGTGTACGAAAACGTGAGTGCTGATCCAATGCCAGCATTCCATTCCTGTGTCACGTTGTCGAGGTATGGCCACAAGGTCCAGATGAAAAAACGATAGGCCATCCTTCCTCAGGAGGGTGTGTCTACCCATTAGTGGGCCCTGACAGACATGTGCCTGTGTAGCTATTAGTGTTGTCATGGTAACAGTAGCTCCCGATGTCATTACATGAGTGATTGGCACGGCATGTGATAGAGGAGGCATATACTGGCTTATTCACTACAGCTGAGATACCAGTCGTGAGTTCAAACAAAGTGAAGTTCAGGGGTAACTGGGCACTCACTTTTGGGTGATCGGGATAAAATGGGGGAAAAAACAAAAAAGCAAAATATGCAGAAACACACACGGACACTTGTCCTTTGGAGTGGAGTGTTTGTGAGGTCGGAGCTGACCAGGGCAGCCATTCTCAGAGATTAGTGTGTTTCCAGTGAGTCACAGGAGAACAGTGGATGTGGAGTTCTGAGGGAAATTCTACCTGACAGGAGAGAGAGGATTTATAGTGTGTGATGGTTAAGTTAGCAGGACAGAGAAGATTTACAGTGTGTGATGGTTAAGTTAGCAGGACAGAGAGGATTTACAGTGTGTGATGGTTAAGTTAGCAGGACGGAGAGGATTTACAGTGTGTGATGGTTAAGTTAGCAGGACAGAGAGGATTTACAGTGTGTGATGGTTAAGTTAGCAGGACGGAGAGGATTTACAGTGTGTGAGGGTTAAGTTAGCAGGACGGAGAGGATTTATAGTGTGTGATAGTTAAGTTAGCAGGACAGAGAGGATTTATAGTGTGTGATGGTTAAGTTAGCAGGACAGAGAGGATTTACAGTGTGTGAGGGTTAAGTTAGCAGGACAGAGAGGATTTACAGTGTGTGATGGTTAAGTTAGCAGGACGGAGAGGATTTACAGTGTGTGATGGTTAAGTTAGCAGGACGGAGAGGATTTATAGTGTGTGATAGTTAAGTTAGCAGGACAGAGAGGATTTATAGTGTGTGATGGTTAAGTTAGCAGGACAGAGAGGATTTACAGTGTGTGATGGTTAAGTTAGAAGGACAGAGAGGATTTACAGTGTGTGATGGTTAAGTTAGCAGGACGGAGAGGATTTACAGTGTGTGATGGTTAAGTTAGCAGGATGGAGAGGATTTACAGTGTGTGAGGGTTAAGTTAGCAGGACGGAGAGGATTTATAGTGTGTGATGGTTAAGTTAGCAGGACGGAGAGGATTTACAGTGTGTGATGGTTAAGTTAGCAGTAGCAATGGTCCAACTGGAAGAGAAGTAAAGTTGTACAGAGAGAGAGAGAGAGCAGGTGTGAGGGGTGATTGCTAAATACAGCTAAATAACAGTTACCTATCTCACACCTCTTTCTTTCTCTGTAGTGGACGTCTTCAGTCAGTTCCGCTTCCTGTTGGACGTCTTTGCCAACGAGTTCATCTTCATTCGCAACAACGCCGAGCAGGTGAGATGTGCCTGAGGCTGCAAACGCCATCTTACAACTCTTTTCAAAAGTTTTCAAAACTTTTTAAATGTCCAGATGCTCCAGACTAAAGCTGAAGCCTTAAATTCCAGATGTACTCTCTGGTGTAAAACTCCAGTCCTTACTTTCCAGTGTAGTCTAAACCCCCAGCAGTGGCAGCTCTAGTGTATACGGCACCCTGGGCAAACCCCCCACCCCCACAGCTTATCCTGTGCTGTTTATATGGATCAACTAAAGAAGGGCAGATGACGCCCCCTCCCCCCCAAACACAGAAATACCTGCACAAATCAACGAGAAGCGCGCTAAGTTACCACTACAACTGTTCATTGCTCTCTCCGTGTTTTGGCATAATTTGGACGGTGTTGATTCACATAGATATTCTGAGAGTCAAAAATCCTGTTTCCGGCGCCCCAGGTGCCGACTGCTTTTATATTATTCTTAACGATTTCACACAAACCAGAATAAAATGAAACAATGCATCTGTGAACCTATATAGTCACAGTATTATGAATGAATTGTGGTTTATTTGGTAGCATTTGCTAGAGTGACTGATTTTACTAATTGCGTCACTACTGTACAAAGTTGGAGGTACGCAATTTGATAGATTCCCCCACTCCCCCTCGGGCTTCCAGTGGGGCGACCTGAGGTCAACTAAACCCTGCCCCCCTCCCCATATTGTACTTCTGAGTGGGGGGTCCTTCCCAGGCAGTAGCCTACCTAACTCACACACACTAGAATCAGGGGGCCCACTCCGAAAAGGTTAAGTGACCCATGATATCGTTGACGTGACGTGTAAATGAGCGATAGAAAACCGATTGCTCAAATGTCATCATTCCGAACTTTTGTGTGTGTGTGTGTGTGTGTGTGCGGGCGCCCCATGCTGCCCCCGGCAAGATGCCGCCCTGGCCAGCTGCCTATGCTGCCCATGCCTAAATCTGCTCCTGACCCCCAGACTAAAACTTCATCAACTTCATGCTGCATAATTACACCTCTACGTTAAACCTGGACAACACTCTCTCCCTCTCTCTCTCTCTCTCTCTCTCTCTCTCTCTCTTTCTCTCTCTCTCTCTCTCAGGACTTTGACCAGGCATGTGCCTTGCTGCAGAGAAGTGGAGCAGTGTGTGCTGATGAACACAGTCTAAATGTGACTGAGGAAGGACAGACGACCCTCCACTTCCTCCAGACCATGTTGGAGCCTTTTATACAGACATACAAGGTAAAGACATCATTCAATTTCAACTTCAGTGCAATACATCTAGCCATGAGAAGTACACTAACCCTCACTACTTAGAATTTTGGTTGGATCGGATTCGGCTTACGAAATTGAACTTTTATTTGATTGATTCGATAGTTAGCAGTTCCTTAATCTGCCCTTTTGAGCACAAACTGGACAGGTCCCTAGTGAAGAATTGGAGATCTTTTAGGACAAGTCTGAGTCAGGAAGTCCCTGACAGGAAGTCTTTGAAAACTAACAGCTGTTAACTAGCTGCTGATGTGTTACCAGGGCATCTAACAGTGACAAGGTCGTGAGTAAAAATGAAGATAGTTAGGACAGCTAATTTACCATTGGACCAGCTGTCAGGATGGGCATACAGTTTAAACTAACCCTGACTCATCTTTCCCCTTGCACTTACTTTTTGCCATAACCTTCAGCCTTTAATGTGTATGTGTGTTCAGATGGTGTTTAGGTTCCTGTGTGAAAGCAATGCTCAGGTGTTCACAGAGAGGAATTTCACACCTGCAGTGCGGAGCTTTGCCGTCAAACTCATACTCTCAGGTAAGGGTCGGTTTAAACTAGTGCCCAATACTAACTCAAGACACCTGAATTTCAGTCACAGTTTAACTTAACACACCATTAGCTTAACACACCTGAATTTCAGTCACGGTTTAACTTGACTCCTACACTAGCCTAACACACCTGGATTTCAGTCACAGTTTAACTTAACACCTACACTAGCCGAACACATCTGAATTTCAGTCACAGTTTAACTTAACACCTACACTAGCCTAACACACCTGAATTTCAGTGACAGTACTGTTAGTGTATCAGATGGATCAGGCTAAACATCCACGCACCTCACACCTCACACCTCTTTACTACATTTCTTGAGGCATTACTCTGGGGTAAACGTGTGTTCTCTTTACTCTATCGGAGTTAGGGTTAGGAATGTTAGGGAATGTTGTTTCTCTGTGTTAAATTAATATAATTATGTCATTGCTACATCTTGGTTCCACTTCACTTTAGGCTGAATGTGATGATTGTCTGTGCTGAATTTTCCCTGTTGTATTTCTCTTCTAGTCGTGTTAACCCTTGCCCGTTTTCTTTCTGTTTACGTTTACATCTAAATTTCCATTTATTCATTTAGCAGATACTTTTATCTAAAACAACCTCCAAGTGAGACAAAGAACAAATTGAGCATGTAGCCATCAAGCACCTGGCTGGCGTATATGTGCCACAGCTAAGCTCAGTATTAAAACAGGAAATAAAAGAGTGAACAAGAGAGGAAGCAGAAAATGTTTTGTTTTGTTTTGTTTTGTGTGTTAATTGCACTGTTCTTTCTCTGTGCTAAATACGTTTTTTTTCCCTGTGTTACTTGCGCTGTGGTTTTTCTGTGTTGGTTTTTTTCCTGTATTACTTGCGCTGTGGTTTTTCTGTGTTGGTTTTTTTCCTGTGTTACTTGCGCTGTGGTTTTTCTGTGTTGGTTTTTTTTTTCTGTGTTACTTGCGCTGTGGTTTTTCTGTGGGTTTTTTTCACTTTTAATGGCACTGTGGTTTCTCTATGCTAAACGGGTGTTTTTTTCTGTGTTAATTGCATTGTTGTTTCTCTGGGGGTTTTTTCTGTGTTAATTGTGCTGTGTTTTCTCTGTGTGTTTTTTTCTGTGTTAATTGCATTGTTGTTTTTCTGTTTTTTTTTCTGTGTTAATTGTGCTGTGGTTTCTCTGTGTGATCTTTTCTGTGTTAATTGCATTGTTGTTTCTCTGTGCTAAATGTTGAGCAGGAGAGTTGCAGTGTTACGAGTGTCTTTCCTCAGACACACAGAAGAATGCAATCTCTGCCCTACTCAACATAGGAGCTGTCACCAAATCAAGAGTGTAAGACCAACAAAAAAAATTCACTTCAGCACACAGCATGCATGCAACACACTCCCCTCAGCTATAATACAACTCTCTCTCTCTCCCTCTCTCTCTCTCCCTCTCCCTCTCCTTTCAGATCTGAACAGACTGAATTCTCTGTGAATAAGGCAGCAGTGATGAGAATAGCAGACACTCTGGGTAATAACACAGTAGCATGATTTGTCACTAAGGGTTTGAGAGTGAGGGTACAGTGAAAAGTTTAACATAACTGTTTATCTGTCAGGTGTCACTTTGTCAGAAGTAATTCACTCGCACAGTCACTGTGATTAATACAATACAAAGCTTAATTCAGCCATAAATCTTGTTGTCTGGTATAGCTCTTTTCTCTGTTGACCTGTAAGTCATTCATACTACTGCCTTGTATTATATGGGCTGGTACAGCTGTAGTAATTGGTTTAATCTGTAATCTGTGTAATTAATTAATCTGTGCGTCTCTTTGCCTCCACAGACGGCCACACTCCCTCTCTCATGATCTCTCACTCACGACTGTAAACTACAGCTGCTGACTGCTGTTAAGGGATTCTGAGTGTCTCTGTCTCTCTCAGTCACACACACACACACACACACACACACACACACGCACACACACATACGCGCGCACTCACGCACACACACACACTCACACATATGCCCACACACATACCCACGCACATGCAGAAAAAAAACTCACACTGACACATGCACAAACATAGGGGTTTGTTAGTTGGTTATTTTGATAGCAATAATCCAATAAGTGAATAAGTGAATAAGTGGTTACATTATGAGTTAGAAAGAAAAACAAAAAGAATGATGCCTTACATCCCTTTATCTCCACTGACCTGGCACATCTGCTGATGACATGATAGAAATGTAATATGTCAATTTAACTTTGACATATTAAATAAGAGACAGTGTAGATTAATTGTGGTAATTAGACTATTCAGAGAGACTGCAGTGGTCAGTCAAAACAGTGAAAGTATGAAAATGTACGTTTACAATAAGCAGCGTGTTTTTTAGTACGATCCACTAGAATTAAACCCTCTTTCTTTACATATCCCTCTTTCTCTCACTGCTTTTCTGAGTGTTGATTCAATTCAGTTTCTTTGAATAGCAGCATATACCGCAGTTAGTGTCCCAAGGCAATCAAGATTGGCACTCCCAGTGAATATGCCAGGAGAAACAGTGGTCTTCTGCAGTTAGACTGGAGACAGAGGCAGGATTGTGTGTGGTAGAGAACTACTGGACCAGAATGCAGTGGCGGGATATGAGTTCCAGACAAACTACAGTTGTGAAACATTTTCAGTTTAGCCCATTCGTTTCAATGTCCAAAAGAGTAGGTCACTCACTAGTGTTTTTGGAAGTCTTCTCTCTTTTTTTTTCGTTTTTCTTTGGCCATAGAGAGGTGACTGGATCCTGACAGTAAACTGACAGATACTCCTCTACCTGAACACTCAGCTTTTTCCTCTCCTCTGTCACTCTCCTCCGCTCTCTCTGCCATCTGTCCTTCTCTCCTGTTAGAGAGAGTAGAAGGAGCTGAAGACTGCGCAGAGTGGACAGGAGTAGGTATAATGCCCCCTGGAAGCAGTGACTGGCAGCTGCACAAAGACTCAGTGCTGCTGCCTGCAGGTGAGGAGCAGAATCAAACAACACACACACTCCCTCCAGAGTATATGACGGGATCTTCTGAAGCTCTGTAAAGGCAAATTTACTAATCCTGATAATGTATGACAAGACTTTATCTGTACATTTGTCGTCGAGTACCCCGTTGGTACTCAAAAGATCAATAAAAAGAAAGCAAACAAGTAAAACGGTGGCACAGAAGCTTATGCCTGTGAGGACGGTGTGCCAGGCAGCCTTGGCAAAATGAAGAATGGAGAAGCGCACAGCCAATGCTGCCAGGTACAGATGACACAGACACGTAGTGAGTGCATGCAGGACAAGGCGCAACTCATGAATACAGTGTCCTGATAGAAAACAAACAAACAAACAAAAAAATCAGTTGTCAGAACATAAACAAATACAAGAACAAATACATACTTTACGGAGATTCAGACTAGAAATGCTAATGTCCTGCGGATAAGACGTGTGTAAGCAAGAAAGGTTGCCCGTAAACCGCAGCCGCTCACCGTCGGTGAAACAGATCAGCCAGATAGCTAGAGCGGCGGTTCCAACCATCGCGAATGAGTTAAACTCTGCGTGTGACTTGAGAAAGCATGTAATTCTTCTGTCAAGGTGCGGACAATATGATCCACATACCAGCCGACTTGTCGTCACAACCTACCTCTCCCTTTTCCTGAGAAACGGAACTGTTGGCTGCGCACAACTTAACAACTGCTCCGCTCAGGTGGATGGACACGTCATAAGCATGTCGTTAGCCGGTTCACTGGCTAATGTGTATCCAGACTTTGTTGGGAAAGACCCACATTTTGTCTTTTTGTTACTCTGTCTTTGCTTACAGTTGTTATGTAGTCTATGAGATAAAATATTCGGTGACGAAATGATAATTAGAAGAGCAAACTCATTTCACTGGCTGTAGTAATGAAACACTTTATTAAATCGTACTTTTTAAACATGAAACATTACGCCTACAGGAGTTTTATATCAGTTTTTAAAAATGCCACTCAAATAATAATATTAATCTTCATCGTCGTCGTCATCATCATCGTTATCAGAGATGATGAGAAGTAATGCTAGTGAATGTTGTGAGTTCACAAATTTTTCCGTCACCATTCCATCATCTTCTTCATACAATTATTATATTCCTTCATTCATGTGTTCATTACGGTCGGTATACAGAATCGCATTCCGAAGTGCTTTACAGTCATAAAGAACATATCTGTGGACATAAAAATAAAGCATGTGTAACCGCTAAAACAGAATAAGAGATCGGTAGTCACTGAAAGTCAAATGTTTTAAACAGGCTATGGAATTTAACAGTGTTGTATGGCTATACTTGAGTAGAGGTATTAGGCCTATGACGCTATATGTGCACAAGTATCAAAAGAACAAGTAAATGACATAGACAAAATGCCATAGACAAATGGCGGTACGACCTTTCCCTGTGTATAGGAAAGGTCCTACTAATAAACCATTGACAAAAACAAATAAACAAACAGTCTGCCGTCTTCTTATTGCCAATCACAGATAGACCCAGGTGGTCGCTTCTTTTAATACATCGGTGGCTTTACACGGACGCTTATCTCCCCAACACATGAGGTGCAAACCGAAATTAAAGCCACACTGCAAGTTCACAATTATGCTTCTTGAGCGAAACAACGTCAGGTAGGTGACATTTGTGAATAATTCCACTCGTTCAAAGTTTGCGATCGCTCTCCCTCACCAGCTCTCCCTCTCTCTTTCTTTCTCTCTCTCTCTCTCTCTCTCTCTCACACACACACTCACACACACAGCAGTGTTGTCAGAGTTCTTTCATCGCAGATATAATTCGTTGAATTTGATCATGTTCCTTGCTGGTTTTTTTCTGCTCTCTTTCCCAGTTTGCTCTGTCCTCCGCTGCTTCTGCGGACAGAATTTCCTGCTGGCTCTGCCGTGCCAGCGACCCTAACACAGTGACCGGTCCCAACAGGCAGTGTCCTATCGCGGCGCAGAGACTCAACACCGTGAGCATGAGATGCGGTCCGCTTTCTAAAAACGCACAAAAGAATTCAGCCAGATGTAGCTTATGTTTCCTTTCCGAAGCGACTCTGCTAAAATAATGTACATCCGTCTCAGTCTTCATGGCGAACCAACAACTTTTAATGACGTTAACTCCAGCGCAACGCAAGGACCGAATCGCCAAGTACAGGTGGCACATACTCCCGATAAGCGCCCGCACTGCGTTGCCTGCAAGACAAGAAGTCGCAAAGGAATAAATAACCTCAACTACAGCTTTATTTTTGTTTACAAGCAAACGGGGGCATGTTTGTTCAGTCAACGTAACGCGTAACACATAGGCTACAAGAAAACGACTAGTTTGTTTATATCGCTTACCATTAATAACGCAGAACAACCAGACTAAAATCAATATTGTCAAAATCATTTCTTCGTTTTCTCTCAGTCACGAAGCCTAACTTCATTACCAAGGACTAGTTTGACTATAGCAGTTCTATAGGAGCTGCCGATACGCCTACTAGTCTCAGAAAACGAAACTTAGGCTGGGCTTTTCACGTGCCTTTCGTGTCCTCATTCTTCAAATTTAGTGTAATGTGTTTAGGAATGCATGAATGAAACTTTCAGAAACCCAACCGATGGATGTAACCTATCGATAACGTTTCGGTTACAATTATTGCTGTACCAGAAGAATGATCACAAGAATGGACGTCAACTTAACATAGACTAAAAACAGCCAGCCTATAAGATTTCCGTAAATGACTATAGCCTACTCTCTCCCGTCCTTTCTGTAATAAACATGAAATGATTTGTCCCTCATGAGCACCGGTCCATATTCTGACATTAGAAACGACAGCGGACGAAGGCGGCAGAAGACGACTCCAAGGTTGCACTAAATGGTTTTATTAAGTTACATGCAGAAACAGACATCACACAGAAACATCACACGAATCAGCGTGTGTTCTTGATTTTTTTTTTTCATAAGGATGTATAGAAATAACTTAAGTAGGCTAAATATTTCGCACATGTAAAATGGATGGTAAAGCCAATGTATGGAAGATTTTTATTTTTTAATTAATCCAGTCGAGCGATTAGCTATGAATACACACATTAAATCCGTGCATTATGTGATGTTTTGTAATGGACCAAAGCTGAAATCCCTCTCCAGACACGCTTAACGTAGGCCTAGGTAAAGTAAGCCAATTACGTGTTAAGAAGTAGTAAAGTTACATATCCGCACCCACTGTGCGCCTTTAGATCGCGTCCACTTCGTTTGTGTGCCGCCACCATGGTAACGGAATCCAAGTTCTGAGAAGGTAAGACAGGCTGTCAGCGGGCCATGAACGCACACCTTCTTGTTGCCTCCACCCACGGACTCCGCGTAGAGCCACTGAGTTCAGAAACAACTATTAGTAAACGCCTGAGATGTGGGTTTGTGAGCTTTTATTCTGTGTCAGAACTGCAGGTTTAAAATAACCTACGTCCTATACGTGCTCCAGTGATTTAGCCGATTGGGGAAACGTTAAATCTGAGGTAACGTTGTCTATATTCTTTTACCTGAGATAATCTATATTGCAATCTATTACTTTGTAGCTCCTGTTAGAGAGGAATTTTGAAGGGATATATACATAAGTCACACGACCTCTTGTTAAGTTTGAAACTTGGCAGCTTTGACAGTGTGAAATGCGACACTAGTATTCGTGTTTGTATGCCAGCCTCGTCTTTTCAGGTAAATAATTTTACCGGTCACATCTCCACGCCTGTCGCTGGAGCGAAAGATAGGCTTACTTTTCCAGCATCACGTCTTAGCATACACATTATTATGGAATGGCAGAATGTTTTTAAAATAAAACCACTTTTCAATGCGTTGAGTTTCTAATAATGAATAAATATTGCAGATATGTTACTGAAACTGAAGAAAAGTAGCGAAGCCGGTTTAATCACCGTCCATACACCAACTCTACTGAGCATGCTCTCATCCACGGTAGGAATGCAATGTAATTTAACGACTTTTTCACCTCACCGTTTTAAGATACCTGAGTGTTGAGTGAAATTATACCACTGAATTAAAATGTCCTTACTATAACACCGAGAGAATTTGATCTGTTTCAACCTTCAGTGTATGATTATGGTGTTACTGCCTACCAGTATCTGGCTCCTTGAAGAAAAACTTCACAAGTTTATTATCTTTTCAGGTGTTTAGGTGCATTTCCTTGGCTGTGATAGCTGATTTTTCCTCATGCTAACATTAGCACCTGTTTTAGTGTGTGACGCTAGTTCAAACCTATGTCTGCAGTCCAAAACCCATGTCAGAAACGGCAAAAAATGGTGAATCCTCTCACCCTTTCTTTTGAGTCATACATATAATTAAAAAAGAAGTAAAGAGAAGAATTGGCTCAGAGTAGCTGGTTGACAGAGGACAGTGTTCTGAGACACTGACAGTATCTTGCTGTCTGTGCTGCGGTATGAGTGAAACCAGAGCAGACTTACCACGAGCAATAATTTATCAGCTGTCACCCTGAACAACTTGGCTCACATGACAGTAACAGTGTGTGTGTGTGTGTGTGTGCATGGATACCTCTGCTTTGTTCTCAGCTGTACTATTTAAATCAGAGACAGCACTGAAAGAACTGTGCATGAGAGACAGACAGATATCAGGCTACAGTTCTCTTTCTCTCTCTCTCACACGCACACACACACACACACACTGCTCATATTAGCGACATACACCTATACCTGCACTGGTTCACAGGCTTGGATTCTTTCAAAACTGTATTAGTGCTCTCTTCACACATAAAAGCCATTTACCAAACAATATTCTAATTTTTCACAATGTGTATTTTCTATGTGTGTATTCTCCTGAGGAAGAGGAATATGCTAAAAACGTCTGTATGCAGTATGTATGTGGACATGTATGTGCAGTGTACCATGTTAAGAGTGTTTGGGTCCTCTCTATATCACAGTGTGTGCTGGTCTGGTTGTCTGACTGGTCATGACCTCTGTTCCAGTTTGTGCGATTTCATGTCTAAATAGATTAGTGTGAGTAAAAACCCCTCTCCCTGGATCTCCCTGTATGTAATAAACAGAGTCATACATATTTTCTCCTGTATTTGATTAGTCAGTGCTGAAGCCTTGAGCTGTGTGCACATCTCCTTAAACACAGACCTCTAAACTGTCTGATCTAGTCCAGTGGAGGTGAATGTGGAGAGTCAGCAGTGATGATGTCAGCCAGAAGGAGGTCAGTCGGCGTTAGGACAGAATCACAGAGTGTCTCAGAGCCTGTCAGAGACAGAGAGAATACAGCACACAGGACACACAGACGCTCACTGGGCTCCCAGAAACTACTGAAGGTATACACACACACACACACAAACACATACATACATACACACACACACACACACACACAGACATGTATGCACATATATACAGTACGTATGTACACACACATAGACAGTTACAACAAGACAATGGGACTGGACCAAACTCACACTCCTTCACTCTTCCCCAGAGTCAATTACACACAGCGCAACGAGAGGCCAAAGAGATCATCCAACCTCTGCTAGACACAGAGAATGGATTTGTCAAGGTATGGGTGCAAAAGTGTGTGTGTTTGTGTGTGTTAATGTTTGTGTGTGTGTGTCTGATTTGGGATCTGTAGTGTTTTCTTTGTGTGTGTATGTATGGATTGTGTGTGTATTGACTGTTTGAACATGTGTATATGTGTGTAGGATCTGGAGTGTTATTTGAACAACATTGAGTATGGTGAACTGCAAAAACGGGCACTGCTTCACAAGCGTTGGACAGAGTGTGTGTGGCATCCAGTTCAGCGCAGTGTGGAAGAGCATGTCACAAACCACTCCAATGACCAGTCCATTAGGCTGAGGAGCATGCTCACGCGCTACATCAACTACTGCAACAGCAAGGCACGACACTCACTCTTATTACATCGTTATTACACGAGAATAAAACCACACTACACCACCACAAGAGCAAGGCACGACACTCACTCTTATTACATCGTTATTACACGAGAATAAAACCACACTACACCACCACAAGAGCAAAGCACGGCATTCACTCTTATTACATCGTTATTACACGAGAATAAAACCACACTACACTGATGCAACAGCGAGGGGTGGGGCACTGGCTTATTACACATTACACTTTACACATCATTACTCAATAATAACAGTATATTACATCACTGCAAAGAATATAACGCTTATTACACCATTATTACACAACAATAACAATGTTACATCACTGCAGCAGCAAGGCACAGGATCCATGTTTATTGCACTGTTATTACACAAGAGTAATATTATATGACATCAGTGCAGGGCACAATTAATCATTTTTAGCCCATTATTACACACAAATACCCTTACCCTCACATATATGAAATCACTGTAAGGTTTATGACATCACAGCAATAGGTGCACCTTACGCTTTTTACACTACATTGACTGTCCTCTACTATACAATCATGCTTTAGACCATTATTACTGTATCAGAAACAGTATACAATACTATTAATGATCAGTAATGTTAAGCATATACCAGTGTTGTAAAATTAACATTACTAATTATACAGTGATTTACAACACAGTTAAAGTTTAGCATATCTGTGTACAATTATGTTTAACTACTACACAAACAGCATTACAGCAGCCATGGGACTGTGGAGTTTGTAAAGTTGTTAATCTGTTAACCATAATGTTAACCATATTGTTCCCCTATCAGGGTTTTGTGTTTCTGGAGGACTACGACCCTCTAGAGTACAACCCTTTTCTTCTGCAGACCAGCAGACCAGATTATTACAAGGTTAAGACATATTCATATCATTCACATTTTTATCATAAAAATGCCAGACATGTAGTTATTCCAACAGCATTATCACCATGGCAACATTCACCCAAACATTTCTGCTCCCAAGATTTCTACTCCTGGACTGAAAGATCCGCTATTCCTCCAATCACGGGCGAGGGTAAAGGAGAAGAGGGCGGTCCTTCGCTGCCAAACAGGTACATTTAAACCGTTTATTTACCAGAGGAGAAACAGTATATTTACAACGCAGCAGAATACATTACATAAGCAATATGAGTCAGCGCTGTCTTTCTAAGCAGCAAACACTGGTATAAAATATCAGAATTATAAGTGACTTGGACCTGGAGCTTTAAAGAGCCAATCCCACTATGGCTCTGATGTTCCACAGCATTGACAGGCAATAAGTAATACTCTACTATAATCACTAGATCAGTTCTGTGTGTGTGTGTTTGTGTGTGGCAGGTTCTGTTTACAGTCGACAGAAAGTAGAGGAACTTCTTCAGTGGAACAAGAATTCTCCCTCCCAGAGCAAACCTAGACGCACAGACACAACAGCATCGCCCCCTAACACAGTCACAGCACCGCCCACAAACACTGTCACAGCCCCGCCCACTGCATATCCCTCAGACTCATTAAAAGAAAGGGAGAGCCTGTGGAGGTCCAGCAGGTGCAGTTCTGATCACTGTTATTCACATACACATGCACACTCACATACATGGACACACGCATACACACACACACTCTCTCACACACACGCGTGCACACACACACATACACACACACATTCACACCCGCTCACACACACACACACACACACACACACACACACAGGGCTGTGGATTATGGATGTATACCTCATGGTTTGAGTTCCAGTGTTGATTCTAAATATGTTTCATATTCAGAAGTCAGTGAGACCAGGATAATAAGTAGCGTTAGATATATGGCGGTGTAAGTCTCACTGGTTCCTGTTGTGTGTGTGTGTGTGTATGTGGTCCAGAGGTAGAGCCACTCTGTACCTGTCGGTCACTGAGGGCAGGTGTCTGAAACCTGGCTGCTGGTCTGCCACCAAAGCCCGATGATGTCACAGCCCCAACACCTGTGACCCCAGTCACATGATACCCACTGTCATCATCTCAACCAATCACAGGGATTCACCACCTGCTCACTATGGCAATGTTCCAGTTTTCTATTCCGGAGCATGATACCATCGCACACTACAGCATGACAAATGAGCTCCAGTAAAGCCGTCTGGCGTGTGTGTGTATGTGTGCTTTTATACGTGTGTTTTTGACATGACCTGGTGGAGATAATTCAGTCCAGGAGAAGTTAATGATGATGCAGGTAACAGTTGAAATGAAAAGTTGACACAAACTTATGATGATATCTCTGAGAGAACTTTTCTGTAATCTGACAGAGGTTTTCTGTCATTCTGTCGTCATTCTACTCCATTCATCCATATGAGGGACTAATCAGACAATGTAACGTTGGCCAGCGTGTTTTTTATTTGTTGTTTTCCATATCTGTGAATGTGTTTACACTAGGGGTGTAACGGTACGTGTATTCGTCCCGAACCGTCACAGCACGGACGTGACGGTTCGGTGCATGCAGTCGTATGGAGAATCCGCAGTATGTGCGAGGATTGATGAACGTAATGCGGAATCAGATTTCACAAGCACGAGTCTCTCATTTCACTCTCTCTTTTTTTTTTTTTTCTTTTTTTTTTCATTTCACTCTCTCAGGGTCGGTTTGTTCTCGAACTCGTACCGAACCATGATGTCCAAACCTGGTGCGAACCGAACCATGACTTCTGTGTACCGTTACACCCCTAGTTTACACACAGAGACACGTAGCCTCAGGGCAAGGGGCCACTCACTCTGAGCCTGTGGGGTTTACAGCAGTGAAGATACAGGATTAAGACAGAACAAAGGCTCCACTTTCAAAGGAAACAAAAGGTTTATGTTTTAGCTGCACTCTTTCAAACATTCACTCCCTCTCATGGGCTCACAGTGTACAGCATAGTCATAAACAACACACATATTTACATAAATCACACCAACTGGACCAGCCGAAACATATCACCACTCTTACACAGGGAGATAAAGGTGACAAAGTGACTTATTTGCATATTTCACTTAAAACCTGTAAATGGTTCTCCAATCCTATGTAAATAGAAGCAGCTTTAATATTAATGACATCAGTGTCAAACTGTGGCAAACCTTCAGCAGTATTTTGGTCATGAACATAAAACCAGGGAAACTGTTTGTAAATCATATATATGCTAAAATGGTTTGATCCATCACCTGAAAACTATTTAAATAAAAATAAAATAAAATGAATTAAAAAGTAATAGAATAAAAATTAGACAGTGTTGGAGCATTTTGGGATCGTGTTTTGACTCTTACTGGCTTCCAGCTACTGTCACATTTTGACTGTGACGACGACTCAGACTCTGCGTATGTGCAAACTGTGTTTAAAATAACATTTTTGAGGACATTTCTGTCCCACAGAATAAAACATCCACGCGGGAGGTAGAAAATCAGGCATAATTTAAAGCTGTTAAAAGACCAAGTGAAAGTGTTTACCGCTACTGTGTGGGCAGGGCTGGGCAGAGAGGGGTGTGGCCATGGGAGGGACTTATGTTTGGTGGGAGGGGCCACTGGACCTTCCATGTAATCACCCCTCGTGTGAATAATGAAAGAGATTGAAATTAGATTAGTGTCGAATACCATAGAGTACTGAAATCAAAGTGTAAAAGAGCAAAGCAGTATTGAGTCTGTGGTGAGGAGAGGCAGTGTTGGTTCTGCATTTAGGAGAGGCAGTATTGAGTTTGCATTCAGAAGGAGTAGTGTTAAGTTTGTGCTTAGGAGAGGCAGTAGTGTAGTAGTAGTAGTAGTAGTATAACATTTATATTATAATTTATTATATATTATAATTTATATTATAATTTTTGGCCTTTTAAAATAGTATTGTTTGGCTGTTTACAACACCAGTGTTTCTGTCTGCTTTAACAATAGCATTTTGTTGTACACAGTAGTGGTGTTGGGTGGCTTAACGTAAGAGTGTTTGACTGTTCACTGTGTGCCTGTCTGGTTGTGTATAGTCACAGTGTTTGGTTGTTGACAGTAGGGCTGTTTGGCTGTTTACAGTAGAGGTATTTGGTTGTCCATAGCAGGGCTGTTTTGGGGTTTAGTGCAGCGGTGTTTGGTCATAGAGCTGTAGGTCCAGTCTGACTGTCACCTCCCCTGTGGGCACCTCGTGCAGCAGTAAGCGTCGTGTGGCAGCTCCTTTACTCTCCTGGTCCCGCTTTATGGTTGCCACGGGAACCTCCGTACGACCCAGAAAATCTGTGAAGGTTGCGGAGAAATGAAACACCATGGTATATGTGTGAATATGTGAGCAAGTGTGTGTGCGTGTGTGTGTGTGTGTGTGAGAGAGAGAGAGAGAGAGTGTGTGTAAACATGTAAGCTTCCATTTAAGCTTGTGTGTGCGTGTGTTTGTGTGTATGTGTGTGTATCCACTCACCATCAGGTGAGAACTGATCTCTCTCAAAGATGGTGATACACAGAACATCTTGGTACAGGTCTTTGATGAAGAACTGACAGCTGAAGTTCCATTTGGGATTTACTGTGTCGCTCAGAGGACGAGAGGTGTAGCACTGTGCTCCCATTGTCAGCTCACAGTACGGATTACTCTTCCCTACACACACACACAGAGACAGAGACAGAGAGAGTAAGACAGAGAGAGAGAGAGTTGGGAGCAATAGGTGGTAAGAATTTATATTAAAAAAACCATAAACACTGTGTCACCGTATATCAGTGGCCACATTGATAAACTGACCATAACATATCCTTAACACTTAAAATAACAGTTAATAATCTACTCTGGCAGTTAAAACATTAGGAATGTCTATGTGTGTGTGTGTGTATATGTGTGCTCTCTGTCTCTCACCATTGGGTTTGCAGGGTTTCAATTCTGTAGCTTCCTGAACTGTTACTAACAATCGACCAATACCACTGGACTTCAAAGAGCGCGCTGTGGAAACACACACACACACACGCACACACACACACACACACACACACATGCATGCATGCACAAACACATGCATGCACATACATTCACATACACACACACACACACACACACACACACATTCAAAGCCACACACAAGCATGGACAAACACACACAAACACACATAGTGAGTGGTGAGTAAGTAAAGATGTGGTATATGACTAGGTTATGGCTGAATATCACACTTATCATTACTCCTCATATGTTATCCCAATACATTTATTACATTTACATAGAAATATACACGCAATACTGCAGCATGAGAGACAGACAGAGACAGAGTGTTACTGTTTGTCCACCTTGATATGCTTTCTCTCTCCTCTTCTTCTCTGTCTCTATGAAATGTTCTGAAGCAGCTTTAATCCTCTGAACCCATGTCGTCCTGAGGAAAAACAGCACAACACCAACTGCTCGTGCTTTTACAAAACATTATAATAGTATCACCTCTAAACTACTCCACTGTGAAAATCATTTCATAGGAATTCAGTTTAAATTAATGTTCATTTAATCAAGTACTAGAAGCATCATCTTTTACCCAGACCATTAATGAGACATGTGTGTGAATATACATGGAGTATATGCACTCCGGTCAAAATCTGATGTCATCCACTGTTTTAGATCAGTGATGTGGCTTTAACTGCTGTATAAAATATTTCTTCAAACATTATAGGAAAATTGTAGTATTCTTTTTACATTTGAGGTGTGTTTTTATCTTGCAGTACCAATGGCTGATTTGTTCCATATTAAGAATCCTCTAATCTGATATACAATACTTCCTGGCCACACCTCTACCCATTTCCTGTCCTCGCATAATTTTTTCCTCTAAAAACACAAAGGAGCCGCAAATACTCTGGCAAGGGGAATTTCTGTCAGTCGAGGGAGTGGGTGGGTGTGGTTTAGAAGAGGCGTGTCCCGGTGAAGCCCCACCTCTCGTTGATGGTGTCAGCCTTGATCGTGTAAACACGGTCTATGTGTGAAATATGGAACACTGGGTCATCACTGCAGGGGTCAGAGGGCATCTTAACAAGGACCTCATTCAGGAAAACAGGCTAGAGAGAGAGAGAGAGAGAGAGTGTGTGAGAGAGAGCGAGATTTCTTTTGTTTCAAGTATAAAGTTAATATGACTGTGCTGTATCCATTTTCATTATCCATTATCCATCTTAGTCTCTGACTGTTAAAACACCTCTAATATTACAGTCTTCCTTACACTCTGGAGACTAGTTTCACAGACTAAGATTAAAACTCAGACATTAAATGCCTTTTTAGTAGAAAATTTAAAGATGAAATGCATATAGCGTCTGAGCAGAATCCTTGTCTGAGAAAAGACAATGAACTCAGTGCTGATTGGCTATTCCAGGTGTCCATTATCAGCCTGTGTCGCAGATCATCACACGACACAGCCTCTGCTACCTGACCATGATTTTGAACGGTCAATATCAAACATGTCTGAAAAAATTCAGGCAGCTTCTGATCGGCGTACTTTATGATAGGGAAGTTTAAGATTGATCACGTAACCCTGTCCTGCTCTGTGACAAAAAACTGTTCCTGATCAGACCTCCAACTGGGATTTCTGACCCAATTTTGCAAATTTGTCAGGATGGGCAAATTGCAGCTGAAAACAGGTTAAAAATCCTGTTGTGTGTGACCAGCTTAACACTTCCCAGAGTGAATGCAATTTGACTAGAAAACAGCTCAGTGTCGCGAGTAACACTGTAACACTGTGTAACACTGTAACACTAAAACAAACTCTCTGTAACTGTATAGCTAACATTACATGGTTGTTGAATAAGGAGTCTAAAGTTTCCAGAGTGTCGGTCTTTGACAGGGCTCTTTACCGTTTTATACATTTTAAACTGCGTGTTGGATTTGGGGTTGAAGAGTTTGTCTGCTCCTGACGAGAACTGCTTGGACGTGTAGGTGAGGAGTAAGAAGTCGTTGAAGAGAAAGGCCCAGAGTTCTTTACTGCTCTTGGACTTGTGTAGTCGGCCACTGTGCAGGAGTTTCCGAGGGCCCAGACAGTTTGTCAGTGAATTAAAAACCAGGTGCTGATGAATAATAATGAAAAAGGGAGGGTCAGAAGGGCACTTAACATATGGCACTTCATTTGCATATGTCATTTTCCCACCCACCATGTTTACATATTTGACAGAGGATAAGAAAGAGAGGTACACCATATACAGTGACAGATAAAAGTTCTGTTTAAATGCAGTGCAAATTCACTGGACTCCACTGCGCTGTAAAGCCCTGGTGGTTTACATTCTTCAGCCTCAGGGGTGTCTGTCTTTTTAAAGATCCGGTCAGAACGGGTTCTGGCCAGTTATGGCTCACCTCAATGATTCCCTCACACTGGACGTGGTTCTGGATCCATTCCAGTCGGTCTGAGTTCTCTTTCTCCCTCACTCCCTCGTTTACCTGGGAGCAGAGCTCCTCCGCCCGCTCCAGAGCCGCCCGCAGGTGGAACTCATCCACATGACCTGGTGGAGTGTTCTCCAAAATCTGGAATAATGTCACAGAGAGAGAGAGACAGGGACATAAACAGAGAGGGAGTGAGTCTCTTGGAAAATCCTGTTAGGGGTGTGTGTGTGTGTGTGTGTGTGTGTGTCTCTGTTGTTATCGTGTTGCATTGAGGCTGTGAGGTTTCTTTGTGTGTATGTAGTGTCATATTGATGTTGTTGGGTGGGGGTTGTTGATGTGTGTGTGTTGTGACTCTGTGGTGTTGATGGAGAGGTTTATGTGGGGTTATATAGACTGTATGTTAGTAATGTGCAGTGACTAGTGTGTGATTATACACTGACATTCTTAACGTGCAGTGAGTAGTGTGTGATTATATACGTTGTGTGATTATATACACTGACATTCTTAATGTGCAGTGACTAGTGTGTCATTATATACACTGACATTCTTAATGTGCTGTGAGTAGTGTATGATTATATACACTGACATTCTTAATGTGCAGTGGGTAGCGTGTGATTATATACGCTGACATTCTTAATGTGCAGTGGGTAGCGTGTGATTATATACACTGACATTCTTAATGTGCAGTGGGTAGCGTGTGATTATATACACTGACATTCTTAATGTGCAGTGACTAGTGTGTCATTATATACACTGACATTCTTAATGTGCTGTGAGTAGTGTATGATTATATACACTGACATTCTTAATGTGCAGTGGGTAGCGTGTGATTATATACACTGACATTCTTAATCTGCAGTGGGTAGCGTGTGATTATATACACTGACATTCTTAATGTGCAGTGGGTAGCGTGTGATTATGTACACTGACATTCTTAATGTGCAGTGGGTAGCGTGTGATTATATACACTGACATTCTTAATGTGCAGTGGGTAGTGTGTGATTATATACACTGACATTCTTAATGTGCAGTGGGTAGTTGTCTGATTATATACACTGACATTCTTAATGTGCAGTGGGTAGTGTGTGATTATATACACTGACATTCTTAATGTGCAGTGGGTAGCGTGTGATTATATACACTGACATTCTTAATGTGCAGTGGGTAGTGTGTGATTATATACACTGACATTCTTAATGTGCAGTGGGTAGCGTGTGATCCTCTGCATTGGTTTGAGCAGGAAGCTGGAGAGTGGCATCCCTTTACACCGGTAATTACTGGCAATTTTCTACAGTAGAGAGAGAGAGAGAGCACATTCTCTGTGTTTACACATGAAAACATCTGAATTTTAATTGATAACCAATCACAGAGTTATAATCCAATCTGTAATTTCACTCTGACATTATCTCACCATGTGGACTAGACAATAATCCCACTATGAGGAAGTTGGTTCTCTTGCCTTAAAAAAGTTGCTCCTCACATAGAGGTGATATTTTGTTACCTGTGATTTTTACACTGTAATTTCGAAGCTACAAACACGCTGGGTAATAAAGTCCTCTAAAAAGAGCGATTCACATATGAAACAGAACGGAACTGAAACAGCTAACAGCAAATATGTTCAACTCCATGGTCTCAGAGGTTTAATGACATTAATTTCACTCTCTTTAACGTTGAAAACAGTCATTTTACCTTTAGGAAGAGTTTGAATTCGGGCTCCTGGTCTGTTTTTTGTGTCAGCAGGGCGGCGCCGTTGAGTTGGCAGCTGCAGAAGCGGATATAAGCCGGCATGTGGGACAGCTCAGCCTCCAGAATATCCCCGATCATCTGCACCGCCGCTCTCTCTCCACACGTCTTCTTACGCACACGCAGAGCTCTGACACACACACAGACACACACACACACACACACCAACGCTCACACATTACATTTAAACTCGACCTTGGATGTAGATATTTAAAGACAGAAAGTCTGATGGTGCTTATGGATTCCCTGAACTGTAATACTAGTATGGACAGACAGAGAGCAGCACTGTGTCTGTGTTCACTCACTTCAGCAGTTTGGTGTTGCACATAATGAGCTCTCTCCAGTTCACGAAAATCATTCCCATTTCCTTCTCTGTCAGACGGCCTGACTCACTCATGGGTTTATGGAACACCTAACCAAACACACACACACACACAAATGCACATGCATTCACAAATACATGCAAAACGTATTAGAATAAAATTAAAACCTACAGTGAATGAATTAATACTTGTGATGCAGTGGGGATTATGGGTTAATCTCAGGGTTGCAGTAAGGAGTAAAGTCTAATCCCTGTACTGAAATTGGGATTATGGGTAAATCCCAGCAATGCACAGTATTACTGACAACTAAAGATTAATCCCAATAGTGCAGTAAGAATTATGGGTTATAAATAATTATGGGAATTGTGGGAATCCCAGTGACAGATTAAGCATTAATTCCAGTGTTGCAGGTGGGATAAAGGTTTTTGTCTGTTTGTATGTTTGTTTGTTTTTTACCTCTAGCACCAACTCCAGGTCCTCCACATATCTCTCCTCAGTCTGAATGAGCTCGTGAATGTAGCCCTGTCTCCTTCTCTCCTGAGCAGACATGGAGTCCAGACTCACCAGATCAGCACACCCTGCATACACACACACACACACAGACACACACACAGACACACACAAACACACAGATACACACACATACACACACACACCCACACACATACACACACACACAGACACAGATATATATACACACACACACACACACACACACACACACACAGATACACACACCACCCATACAAATATTTGTTTGGGTGAAAGAAAAGACGGAGAATGAGGATAGATTCTGTATTGCTCTGTATTGGAACAGGGACATATTTTTATATATTTGCCAGAAAACAGCAGACTGCAGCCACTGTGGTAGAAATAAACTCTTTATTTTCAGCTCTCTGATTTTAGACATAGTGGCATATTTTTATACAAAAGACTTGACTCAGCTAAAGCAGAAAACTACAAGCCTAAACATTCTTTCTCTCACTCTCTCTCTCTCTCTCTCACACACACACACTCACACACACACACACACACACACACAGCTGATTGCATAGGAGCAGATCAAGTGTGAGTATGACATTAGCCATGTTGCTGGTGACATTGTCAGTTAACGTTTTCATTGCAATTCAGCATGAAAGAAGCATAGTCTTACAAACACTGTGTGTAGTACACTACACAACACACACACACACACACGTACACACACCTGTGTTAGTCGAGATTAGTAGCAGTCTGAATAGCATAAATTGTTACTCTGACTACGTTTTTTTTTTTGTTTGATTGTTTGTTTTAAATATCAAAACACATTTTGGTTTTTCTACTATAAGCATGAAGCTATTTCTCTTAGTCAGCAACAGATTCATGCCACTTCTAATTCTTACTGGAGTTTTAATACAAAAGAAGACAAATATTGTAGGCGACAAAAGTGAAAATAAAGTAGTAAAAAAAAAATTTAAAAATAAAGAGAGAGGAGGAAGAGGCTGCTCCAGGAAAAGTTAGTGAGGGGGCGGGGTCTCGCAGGCTACTTCCTGGAGCATTGTAGCTTTCTGATAGGCCCAGAAAAGGTAGAGTAGGGAGAAGAGGAGGAGCCAGGAGCTTGCATCCTAAAATAAAGCACAGATGAAGCCAATGGCAGAGGAAGGGGTGGGGAAGGGCGGATTGACAGAGAGAAGGAAATGAATGCAGCAGAGAGAAATGATGAAGAGAAGAATGGATGGCAGATCAGTGAAGGCAAAATTCAGAGAGAGAGAGAGAGAGAGAAGCTTTGCTCTGCTATGAACTTTCAGTTCCTTTGATGTTAGTGCTGTGTAGTATAGGTCAAGGTCATCTCTCTAAAACATGAATTTATTCAAAATTAACTGACTCTCCCACAAAACTGACATTAAACTGATATCACCAACTAAAAAGTAAACTCAACATCTCAGTAACAACATAAAACCATTCATTTTAAATCTCTGTTCAAATCACACACACGCTCACTGTTTCCAGTCACACATGCTAACACTGGCATGCTGAGAACTGAGCTGGCTCTGATTCGGCTGTGTTTAGATGAATGTTTTCAATGGAAATATCAACTTTAAAAATATCTTAAAACTATTAAAACCCATAACATTTTGTCAACCCAGTTCCAATCTCATATTTGGAACACATTCAAAAAAAGAGTAATGTATCAGGCGTGATCTATTAGAGAAAATGTTCAGCGCTATTCCCGTTACCAAACACTTTTACAGTAGTGTTAGGGTTGGAATGGAATACACTGGTGAGACAACGTTGACTTTACTGCACCTGTCTCCTGACTTGGCACAGGTTTGTGTATATAGTCTAGTTTAACTGGCTGAGTGTCACAGTGTAATGTGTTGCCGTGGTAACAGGAGGTCCAGGCTGGTTAGCTCTAGTGTGGAGAATATAAATGAGACTTGTCGCAAGCTGGTCTACAGGGACCAGTAAGTCTGGACACACAGCCCTTCATACGCTGTCCTCAGAGTTCAGACCTCCTGTCTACGATTCCCCGCCGTGGTGTACACACGCACACACACACACTCCTCTGAGTAAGCAGAGCACTCTCTTCACACAACTTGTTAGAGCAGCTGTCCCACTCCCACAGGCCTTCTCAGATTTGTGTGTATGTGTGTGTATGTGTGTGTGTGTGTGTGTAGGTATATATTTGTGTGTGTGTGTGTGTGTGTGTGTGTAGGTATATATTTATGTGTTTGTGTGTGTGTAAGTGCATGTTTATGTTTGTGTGTGTATGTGTGTGTGTGTGTCTGTGTGTAGGTAAGTGTGAGGTAAAGGAAAGTGTGTGTATGAGGAGAGGGTGAAGGTGGGACTTACATTGCTGACTGGGGTCAGAGTCTGTGGTCTGAGTGACATAATTGGTGGGGAACAGGCCTGTCACTCCATTGAGTTCTCCTTTCCACCAATCAGGATCATCTTTGTTCAACACGTTGATAAGTTGGCCTTTGAGGAAACTCATCTCATCGTCATTAGCTGCTTTATAGTCGTACATGGCGATGACCTGACACACTGAGAGACAGAGAGAAAGAGAGAAAGAGAACAGATAAGAAGAGTTCTAGAGTTTTGTGCGAGTGTGTGTGTGTGCGTGTAAGTGTGTGTATATGTGTATGCAAGTGTGTGTGTGTGTATTTTTTGTATGAGGCTAATGCTCAAAGCTCTTACATGGTACTGGAGCAGGTGTGGTCTTGCCACTGCCCTGTTCCAGCAGACGGACATTGGCAGATCTGAACCAGCCTTTCTGACGCCTCTTACCCCTCGCCTACAGACAGAAGACAGACACGCGCGCGCGCACACACACACACACACACAAAACACAAATACAAACACAAACACAAACACAAACACACGCACAGATATCCAGTCAGCTGTGTAGTGATTTGATTTGCAGCAGTAGCTGTAACAATGTGTGATGTGTAATTAAAGTACAGTCAAGTTGCAGCTGTGTTGCAAAGTATGTGAATCTGTAGTTAAGCATTAATCTGTAGTTAAATGTGTACTTTAATGCACATATAAATTTGTACTGAAATGTGTAAATGAATCTTTGATCTTTAGTGGAGTGTGTGTGCGCGCAGGTGCTTGCGTTTGTGCGTGTGTGTGTGTGCGTGTGTGCGCACGTGTGTGTGAGAGTGTGTGTGTGCGCGTGTGTGTGTGAGACAGTAAGACCTGTAGCTCTCCCAGCCACCAGCCATTGGAGTTCTTGCCGAGGATGACGATGAGCTGCCCAGGTGTGAGGCTCAGTTGTTCTTTTGTCGTGGCAACGTTAGCTGTGCTCACCTGGGCAATCTCTGACAACCAATCACAATGAAGCATGTTAGCACAGCATTTCTCTCTCTCTGTGTGTGTGTGTGTGTTTGTGTGTGTGTGTTTTCGTACCTGGTTTCTTATTTGGAGCCCCTGTGTCTTTGACTTTGACGTAGTTAGAAGGGAAGAGTCCTGATTGGTCACCAATACACCCCCTCCACCACTCCCCCTCCCTCTCCATCACCATGATGGTGTCCTCTGCTTGGAAGGTCAGGTCACCTGACTCTGGACTCTCGTACGTGTACAGAGCCACATACTCTGAACAGACCAATCAAAAGGCCACTGTGACTTCCACCAATCAGACGGTTTAATGTAGACAACTCACAAGACATACGACTGTATAAAGTAGCAGTGAGTGGATGATTCCTGAGGATCAGTGTGAGTGTATTCATACCTGCATCTGCTCTACCATTCCATTACACTCACCCCAAATATGGAAAACTACTTAGCATGCAGGACCTACGCCCCTTTAATACTTTCTGTTTTTATAACAAATGTTAGCTTGTTACTGGACTGTTTAATCAGTGATGAACTCGCCTACCTTCTGTCTGACTGGAGTCTGGTCCATCATACTCATCAACAGTGGAGTACAGCGGTCTGACAAACAAAACAAAACAAAACAAAACAAAACAAAACAAAACAAAACAAAACAAAACAAAACAAAACAAAACAGACATTATTAATTATTAACCAATTTTACTCAGGATATTATTCGAACAAGCCAGTGTGCTTGTTATTTAGTAAGTCATCAACCAAATCCAGTGTTTGGTAATAGACAGGGAATAATGATTGGCTGCTGTGTGGCAGTAAATGACTGGCTGATTGGTTGCTATAAGACACGTAGTAATTGACTTGTCGGTTCCTGCAAGACAGTTAATTATTGACTGATTGGTTGCTGTAAAACAGTTACTAGTTGACTGATTGGTTGCTGTAGAACAGTAATTAAATGACTGGCTGCTGTAAGGCAGTTTGTAATTGACTGACTGGTTGCTGCAAGACAGTTAATAATTGCCTGTTTGCTGTAAGACAGGTAGTAATTGCTTCCTCTAAGACATTAATTGACTGATTGGTAGCTATAAGGCAGGTAGTAATTGACTGATTGGTTGCTGTAAGACGGTTAGTAATTGACTTATTGTTTGCTGTAAGACAGGTAGTGATTGACTGCTTCCTCTAAGACAGGTAGTAATTGACTTATTGTTTGCTGTAAGACAGGTAGTGATTGACTGCTTCCTCTAAGACAGGTAGTAATTGACTGATTGTTTGCTGTAAGACAGGTAGTGATTGACTGCTTCCTCTAAGACAGGTAGTAATTGACTGATTGTTTGCTGTAAGACAGGTAGTGATTGACTGCTTCCTCTAAGACAGGTAGTAATTCGCTGCTTGTTGGCTTCCTCTAAGACAGGTAGTAACTGACTGATTGGTTGCTGTAAGACATTTAGTAATTAACTAATTGGTTGCTGCGTGAGTGAAGTTCCGTAACAAACAGAGTATAACATTCACTCTGTCAGCTGTCTTGCTGGCTGTAACCAGGCAATGGGTACACAACACATGACATATTAACAAAATCATTATTTACTCGGTCTGTGTATCACTGCTGGTCACCACGGAAACATAGGTTTTGGGGAACCAGCCCTGTTCTCCGTTTAGCTCGCCCAGCCACCAGTTCTCCTGCTGCTCTAGAACCGTGATGATGTCATCCTTAGAGAAGTTAAGGTGACTCTCCATCTTCGCTGTCCAAGAGCAGAGAGCAACAACCTGTAGAATCACGCCCATACACACACACGCACACACAAGGGGAGAGAGAGAGAGGGAGAGAGAGACACACACAAACACACAGACAGAGACTTAGACAGACAGAGAGAGAGTGGCTATGCTCACCTAACTTTGACTGACTGTGTCTTGAAATA